>NW_027108484.1:691210-693432 GCF_000696795.3 Halyomorpha halys
TGATGTATTCAGCTTGGATCTTTTATAATTATAATAAAATTATAAAAAATTTTAGTTAAATTCTCCTTTAATCAATTCCTTCTTTCTCGATTACTCAAAGGCTGGAGGCCCTAGATTCCTTTGCCTAATTCCTATGCAATAATTACCTTATATTGGTTTCAAAGTTAGAGCCTGGGAGGCTATAGAACGGCAGATCAATCGCCCACTCCATTCCGCTAACTGCATCCCCAATGAATTTAGTTCCTGCCTCGATAGCATTCAGCCCAACGGCTAATTTCAGGAGCCATTTGACTGGAATCGATGGAAAAAAACGACAACATTGTAATGGCGTTTTACCGTCTTGTGCAATTCTCTTACAAATTCTATAGCCTTTAAAACTAAGACAGATGTTTAGTCGTCCGTTTGTTTACACGTTTGCCATTTGAAACAAATTTAATACATTTCACACAGAAATAAATTGTGCATTCTGTTCATCACACAACATTGACTTAGCACTTAACTTTTTTTTATTTATTTATTGACTTTTACAACTGTATATAAAATACAACAAGCAAATTTGAAGTAAGACCATAATAATATGATGCAGCACGTAGAGAAACTACCCATTGGTAGAACTTTAAAAACATTTTACAATATAAGGTCACAAGGCCATCTTCTTTTCAGGTGCCTCGGAGGATTGCTAGGAACGGAAGTGGAAGCAAGGTTAGAAACTAGTGGGTTTGGGTGGTTAGGAAGTTTATAATGGAAGAAATAATATCGGGTTCGGGGTAGATCGGTTACATAAGGAACATTTAGGTCTTTATGGATGGTTTTATTTGTAACAAAATAAGGAGCATTGAGGATTTTACGAAGGATTTTGGATTGTAAAGATTGGATACGAGAGGAATTCGTAGGTTTAGTGGAGCCCCAAAGCTCAACTCCGTATGTCCAGATGGGCCTTATTATTGTCATGTAGATCAGTCTTTTGTAATGAGTTGGAAGTTTAGACCGTTTGTCTAGTAAGTGCTGTAGTAGTCGGAATCATCGTGCAGTTTCCTGTCTTTTCAGTCTTGTGTGAGGATTCCAGGTTAATTATTTGTCAAGGTGTAGTCCAAGATAACGAATCTGTTCTACAGGGGTAAGAGCCACATTATTAAAGCATACTGTAGGGCTGTCGGCAGGTTTACAACGAAGAGTAAAGGTGATTTGATGGGATTTATTTTTATCCTCCAATTTCGGCACCATTCTTTAAGGGTTGTGATATGGAATTGGAGAGTTTGGGATGCAATCAAAGGGTTATTATTAACTGTGGGCACACATGTGTCTTTAGCATACGTGGTAGGAATAGTATTAGGAGTTGTTGGGATGTCAACTGTATAGACGGTGTAGAGGATGGGACCAAGGATTCTACCTTGAGGAACACCAGCTGATTGGAAATAGAAGGATGAATAGGAACACTCTACTTAAAGTTTATATGAATCTATTCATCCCTCGTTTTAGTACAGATATTTCATTAGTTTTCACTGTGACGATACTTCCCCTTATTAATTTCTCAAATAAGAATTTCAATTCGACTATTCCCAACTTTAATAGTTTTCAGAAAAGCACTTTTAATATTAATTATCGTTTCAAAATTTTAACATTTTTCTTTTGCTAAAGTATAGTAGAAAAAAATATATAGCAGTTAACATTCCGCTCTTAACAATGCATTCAATCCTAAATTGCTAAAGAATCACTAGTGAAAGCACAAAAATAATTTATTGCAATTATCGTGTCAACTACAAGACTCATTGGTTAAATGGAATAAAATGGCGCCGCATTGTCTAACCTATGTTAGAACTAATCTTCTATTTATTTATTTCTCGTCAGTCTCCATTCCTGTGACTTTATGTGTTACATATTATTTTTGCTAAATTATTTGCCTTTCCAACGATATATATTACTAATCTCTTTCTGGAAATGTATTATTAAGAAATATTTTTTCTCTTTAATTCAAATTAATTATTAAACCTTTCCATAGTTTATATTTATCCGTTTTTGAATATTGCTAACAAGATATTTAACACTAACAAGAGATAACTATTATAAAATATATATAAATAAAATAAATCAAAGGTATTTTAGAGGGAAATATTTGGAAATTTGGTATCTAAGGACTGTTAATCTATTTCAATGTGGATATGGTCTAGCTAAAAACAATAGATCATCTAATTTTGCTTTTATGTACCGAAAGTCGAAATAAT
>NW_027108484.1:693855-724479 GCF_000696795.3 Halyomorpha halys
TATGAAATATTTAAGTTCAAAACAGAGCTTTACTTCATTATTATTTCAGTTAGATTTCCTATAAGCAGTTCATACCGAAAGAGGTTTACCCATGAGTGTTGGTAATGCACCCTTGGTTGGCAGCAGTGGCTATTGTGGGGCTCAGATGCGGAAATTATTAACATAGGCAGTCCTGGTGTATGATGGCGAATAATCAGGCCCCAATTTCCGCTAGGCAGCGCTCTGGGCAGATAATCTTTAGCCACCATCGTTCCGTTTTCAGCCTTCCTCTTCCCGAAACGTATTAAAATTTTGCAATTCAAGCTCATTTACTATTGATTTTGAACTTACACATGCAATTATATACTATGGATTTTTAAAGATATAGGGGTTTTTCGTTTATGTTTTTATTTAATATATAACCTGAAAACAGCAATCATAACAGTTTTAAATGAGGAGAAGATGGTTGGGGGTGCGGTCAATGAAAAACACAAATAAATTCCATTAACTTGTTTTAATGTGCCAACGTTTCGGCTAGAGTTTCTAGCCTTCTTCAGGGCTAAAAACAGAACAAGATAACAACCACAGTAAGTATAGAAAAATAAAAAAATAAAAAGGAAGTCTAAACAGAATAATTTTACACATAAAATGAATAATTATACAAAATAGAATTAATAAAATGAAGTGATGAGAGGAGCGGGAAATAAAATGTATACATAGGTAATTGAAAAAGAAAATTTTATTGACAATTTTAAATAACAACAAATCTCAAATCTTAATCAACATTCGAATAAGTGTGTAACAATTAAAAAAAAAATATTTCAGGTGTGGAAAGAATACGTAGGAAGAATAAACAGGTATGCACTGCTATATAACCGTCTATATGCACTGCTCAAGTATGGTTTCCGCCCATTTAAAGACATGGGGTCCTTAAAAATTATTAATTTATTTAGTATTAAGTAAAAAGTAACAAACCTTAAAAAGAAAAATTTGGTGCAGTACGTTCATGACATGACTTTTACTTACTCTTCTTCTTGAAATTTCAAAATTTTACCCTTCAGTTACAAATTAAAATTTGTTTTTGAATGACGAGTTAGTTGCCATCATAATAGTACAGCAACACTAGGTCCAACCTGATATCAATAGTACAAGTTTTTTTTTTTTTTTTTTTTTTTTTTTTTTTTTTTTTTTTTTTTTTTTTTTTTTTTTTTTTTTTTATTATTGTATCACTAGCATATCATTCTTATTTCTATACCATAACTATTTATATATAGGTTTCAAACCAAATTATTCTTTACTAATGTTAAGTATGCTGTGTATGAGGCAACCCAATGCTGTTGGACAGCACGTTTTTAATAAGTATTTTTCTCTCTCTACTTAATTAAAAATTAATTCTTGTACTTAATTAATGCGATATTTTCTTCATTTAATTTGCATGTATAATTTGTTAAATCTTGGACTTATTTTTTTTTTGTATTGAAAAGTATTTTAACAACAAAATATTTTCATTACATCCCGGCACGTTACAGTTCAAATATAAATGCACCCATAAGTACAAAAACGTTTAGGACTTCTTATCTAGTTTATACCTACCAGATAATAGGGGTATTCATGATCTTTAGTTTAACATGTTACAGCGCATGGAAAAACTCATGTTAAATGGAGAAATAATTCCTTCTTTTACAATGTTAAAACGATATAACGTATAACATGGTTGAGAGTCTGTTACTAGATCTGTTAAATGGAGAATGACGTCACGCAAAAGACCTGATGAGCTCGTCGCCATTTTTATTGGTTGTCCTGTAAGGTTACTTGCTCCTAGTTTGTGTTTTTATTGTGTTAGTATTGTTTTGGATGTCTTTATAACTAATAAAGCAAGGTATGATAATAATAATAATGTTATGACAGTTGATAATTAGCTCATCTTGATCCTCTTCCTCACCAATTAGAAGATCAACAAGGCACTCAGTGGCGAAACTTTCGCACAACTTCAAGTTTAGGCATGTTGTAATCAATTACTTTAATCAAAAGTTAGAAGTAAGCAATAACAAGAAGTTTTGGAAAGAAGGTTATGAAACGAGTTGCTCTGAAAATCCTATAGGAGCGCTTATGCGTTTAACATGACTTTAAATAGGGCTGTCACAATCCTATACTTATAACATTGAACATGGTAAAATATTTTACATTTAATACAATATCATGAATACCCCTAATATATTACTTTGGCCAAGTCCCAATGTTAAAAAAATAGTGCCTTCTTACTTATACTAAAAATCAAGAAAATGAAACTTATAGTTCTGGAGCGTATCACTATAATATTCCATAAATTGGCAAGATCATACTCGACAATGTTGTAGCCTTGATTTCGTGATATTTAAAGTACTAATGAAATTAATGCAAAATCTTCGTCACTGCTTGAGTCACGAGAATGGACCTAGACGACCGAGCCAGAGATTCCTGAACACTGACATCATGACCCGCCGAAGCTTGCGTGTTGCTCGTGAGCTAATGCGACATTAATAATGAGCACCTGACTGGATCCCTCATAACTCCGAGCTCTCATTCTGGCTCGTACTTTTTTCCACGGGTCTGAGTGCGTGCGGGATGGCGCAAGGCTTCCTCGTCAGCCCTCCTTATTTATCTCATCCGCTTGACCAGATATTTATCGATGATATTAATAGTTATTTTCTTTTTTTCTTCTCTCTCAGACTTCCCCGCGTCCGTTATTACCCGTTGCAATTTAATGAACATGCAATGAAGATATAAAGCTCAATTTACAATACCCTCAATATTTCTAAGGTAAAATTGTTTTTCCGTTTCGATTTAAATTGTGAGAAAAATAAACGTTATTATACTTGGTGGTGTGAATTACATTTTTTTTTTTTTTTATGAGTTAAATTTAAAATAATTTCGTAGAAGTGTAATCTTGTACAAATGATATATTATTTGAGTTTTATAATATAAGACTTGGTTACAAATCTTCAAAGTCTTTGTGTAATAAAAATAAATAAAAAATTTGAAATATTCTTCCTGTTGTAACGAAGTTGGAGTGTACCAAATTATACACAGTGTTTTATAAATTTTAACTTATTGTGTTTTATTCTAGACTTATACAGATTTGTGTTTGTTTTTATTTATTTATTCTTTATTATTATAATTCATTATATATCCTTATTATTTATATTTATTCTGAAAAGTTCATACAATATGGTCCGACCGAGTGAAGACGTCTCAAGAACTTATGAAGTAAAATGTAATATATTGTATTTAATTACTTATGTACTGAATTTGACAAAATGAGGTTTGGCTATTTGTAAGGCATCCATCTCTTACAAGATTAATCTTGATTTTAGCATAAAATCAAAATTAATTGATGCGTAGTAATCAAACCATATATGTAGATATTCCTGTTTTCTTTTTTTGTTTTTTTTCAAAACTGTTTTTAGCCTGAATCAGTGTTCCAAAGGCAGGAAAGGAAGTGGTGGTAAATGAACAATTAAATATTTTATAAATTTCTTCCCATCCAACCCAGACTGGCTTTCAATATAGTCTGAGAACCACTTTGATAGCACTTTTTTAATTTCATTGTCAATAAAAAAATGCAGGCATGCTACCTGCAAAAATGGCAGCTGTTTCAAATTGTTGAAAAAAGATATAAATTTTTCATTAGAAGCATCATATCTTTAAAACAACTTACAGCACTAGAAAATCTTTTAGAACATCATTTAAATCAATATCTAATAGATAATTGAGAAATTCCATATCTCAGGAATCATTAGACGAACAGATATCTATTAGCATTCAAATAAAAGCTAGTTTATGACGTTTATCTTCGTAGGAGTAAAAGTTGTCAACTTCTGGAACCTCTGTTTTATGAAAAAGGTTATTTCGGAACCTATTAGACTTTCAGATGTCAGTCAGCACTGGAATTAAAGCTAGTCTAATGTGGTATAAAGTAGTTTATAGTAAGTAGTTCGGACTCAACCTCTGGTTTATGAAAAAATATATCTCAAATGTACCAATTAACATATAAATCTGTCAGCACTCAAATTAAACCTTTTAAACTTAAAGTATTATATAATAGTTTATAACATTTATCTCAGCATGCATTGTAGTTTTTATAATACTTGCAAACATTTATGGTTACTATGCTGTATTTGATTATAATATATCGTAACCACAACAGTTGTTCTATTATTTCGTAAGATGTTGAGTTTTAAATCTTATTAAATTACGATTTTTATGTTAATTATAATCATCCATTCTGTTGTTATAATACTCTTCCTTTCTAATTTTAAGAGAAAATAAATTGTTCATATATCTATTTAAAGGAACAATTTGAATCAATGAAGTTTGAATTAAAAGGATTGGAAATTGATAATAGTGATATTAAAATAAAAATGTAACTACGTTCCTGTGGCCGGGATGGAATGAGTGTTACGGGCTAAGGGCTAGTAAATGATTTTAATCTGTTCCCCAATCAAATTTAGTCCGAAAGCACGCCCTCCAATCGGATTTCCCAGACGCCATAAAAGAAGCTCCCTCTCTGGCTGCTATGGCGTACTAAAGCGTAGAGTGGTAGAGACGTAAGCCAGAGTATATCAAGAGCTGTGTCGGTATCGATCGAGTAGTACTCCTGGCGTGGGGTAGGTCGCGCCCCGCCTCCCATCCACTGCGCCCATTGACACCGGGGTCTACGCCCGCTCATTAATAGTCTGTCTTCTTTTAGAGGTGTCAGCAGTCTCTGGGTGTACCAAATTATATTCCCCTTTCTTCTAACATTAACGTAGGTTAAATTTTAAATGCATTCTGGTTGGGTATTTTGACTGATGAACATTTATACAATTCTGTTATACAGTAGACATATTCTTATCCGGATATTCTACTTATTGTAAAATAGAAAATTCCTCCAATATTAATTTAACTCATATAGCTTAAGTACAAATCTTGCAAATTAAATTTATTTCTTGTACCGTAAATAGGGAACTGGAAAATTGTAGATTCGAATTCACTGCTGAATTAAAAAAAAAAAAAAATAGAAAATAACCTCTTTATTGAATAAAATAAAATTAAACCTGTATTATTAATAAAATGAATATTTGAGCAAGATAAATAAATTTAGCATGACAATTAAAATGTAAATTAAATTGAGTTTCGAAATTATCACAATATTTTAGTATAAGTCCTGAAATAGTTTAGTATTATTCTCTATCTTGTACTGCAGCCCTGTAATCATACTAAAAAGTTCATATGAGGTAAAGTTTCTTCCTGTATATATTCGTCTCATAGAGGTTAAACAATTCTGCTCTCTACTAGAGCACGTAAAATTGTGACAAAATAATTGGCCCCATTTAGTAAATTTAGCTTCTTAAACCCTACTCTTACACCGATAAAAGGTCCGAACCGGTCGTGGAACTTGGTGGAGGTGCTGCTATAATGGCTTGAGCGTATCTTGCTCTAAAATTTCGATAATAATGTTTGAAGTTGTCACTTTGAAGAAACACTTTAGAACTAAATTCTATTAGTGAAAAAAAGTTTAAATTTTTATTTTATTTTTTCATGAAAAATTAGATAAAAATGAGAAAAGTTCTTACTTGTTAAGAACTAGTTGAATCTTAAAGTCAACTTCAGCATTATAAAGTAAATATGAATAGTATATTTGAGAAAGCATAAATACCTTACGGAGATACAGGAAACTAAAATAAACTAATGTTGAATAAAGTTTTTTGTATGTACATAAACCTACCATAAAAATAAAGAAAACTCCAATAACTTCTGTATATCAGATTTTATTCACTATGAAAACAAATTTCAGCGATGTAAAATGATTAAGTATGAAATATAGTACTATGCATACATAATATCTTAATAGTACCAAAGTAATGAAATTTATTCTAGCATTATTTAATGATTTGTTAAACTAATTTTTCCTATAGATAACAAAAAAAATGAAAGTCAAATATATTTTGCTGTAAAAGAAACGTCTATGAAAAAAAATTGATCCCCAAAATTTTAGAACTGTTACGAAAACTTTGGAATGCTTCCTATCTTAATCTTATTTTACCATATACATAATTAAATAAATTTAAAATTAAACATCATTTAACCGTTAATTTTATGTCTATATTTGTAACAAAAACAGTTTGATTAAAACGATCATGAAGATAGTCCAAGAGGATGGGAGGAAAAATCAATTTATTTCACCCCAATTTTTAATCCCTTTCATGAAAGCTACATAGTTGCTGAGTTATTTGGTTTATCCAGACAAATAAACTCCAAAGAATTTATTAATATTATAAATATCTGCTATTAAAAAAAGAAATAATCATCAAATATCTCCAGTCACTTTTCACTTGTCACCAACATATGTAATATTAGTAAGAAACAACATTTTTTTTTTGTTATTTGTTGATAATTCAAGTCAAAGTTTTACCTGCCAGTTATAAAACACTGATTTTTTGTGTCTCTTTATTCCTCTCCTCCGCCCTCTTGTTCTTTTTCTCTCTCACCATATAATTTATTTCGAAAATAAAAACAAAAAGGAAAAAAAAAAAAATGTGAAAATCTTGTTCATAATACATCAGCAAGAAATAGAAATGCCTTCCACGTAATGTTATTTAGTCTCAAAGGAGGCATAAGTTGGGAGAAGTTTCAGAGCCCTTCTTTAATATTATCAAGGCGATATTGAAGGGATGCCGCAAAAAGTTGCCAATTTCGGGGTCCAAGAGGACGGACTTGGAATCCATCTTAGTCTTCAACTACTTTGTTGAAGAAGTTTCTTAAACAGGACAAAGTTGGAAGGAGGGTGACAGCAGCTGCCTTTAGCAGCCCCGATGACCCATGGGGCGTGGCGAGTCGATATATCCTTACGCATCCGCTTCTGAACATTGAAGCAGCCTATGGAAAGGAAGTAAAGTCATGCATAATACCAATATACCAATCGATAAAAAAGAGAATAAAATCGATACACGTGCAGTAAAAAAAACATAATATGCAAAGAAATGCAGTAATAACCGTAAATGTATAAAGCAATCAAATCCTGAAAAATTAACTTTATAGTTTAATTTATAATGCTAATATATATAAATCTAACCTTCGGCAAAAATAATTATTACTGTGTTTATTTTCTGCTGACCGCACCACCCGACCATCTTCTTTTAAAATGTATCTCTATTTTTAAGAATCCTGATAGTAAATTAGATTTTAAGTCTAATTAATACAAGGGGGCTCTTTTTTAATCCGTCTCGCTCTTGAGCTTTGAATCACTTTGAACTGAAATTAATGTTGTTTGATGATTTTAATGTAAATGGTGCAGAAAATAAAAACAAATTCTAAATCAGATTCTAAAATATCTAATTTATCAAAAGAGCCCGCCATCATAATTTACGTTTCTTAGAATGTCGGAGGAGTCTAAACTGGTAAACCCTCAATTAATATTCATGCGTTAAATTGATTCTGAAACGATTTTGTTCTTTTGTGTTTTTATGCATGCAAATAATCGACAGTAAAAAAGTTTTCCACAGTTTCTAGCGATGTACGCCTTCTGGTCATGTGCATACCACATTTTTTAAATTTATCTTTCCAATTATATGAACTCGTATCATCAGGTATCAATGGTTTTTCATAAAGGTTTATTGGTTTACACTATTTTTGTTCCAGTATTCTCTCGTTATTTGGAAAATTTACTGTATAAATTATTTATTATTTACTGTATACTATTTCACTTATTTAGAATTCAGAATCTCTTTTTTTAGAGTATTAATTAATGGATATTGATGGAGAAAAAAGAATTATTGCATTTAATTTACCCTTCAATACCTATAAGGTCCCATGGAAATATATATTTTTTAAAATCTTTTTCTTGGATTTCTTGTGTTTAGTCTAAATTACACAAAAATATGAATTTTGCAAAAAAAAATTTTTTATATCGTTTGGCATGGGTGTCACCTGTGTAGATAAAACATGTGATTGAAATGTGAATTACGGCTGTAATTCGTCATACGTTTTCTAGGAATAAATTTATTTAATTAGTATGCATATTCAATTGAAATGAAATCTAAATATACCTTTTGTAATTTACCTATTCGTTCCGTACTTAGAAGGAAAGTGTAGCTAGTTACTGAAACCTTAAACATTTTTAATACTATTAATAATATAACAATTGGTTAGTAATAATATCCATAGTAAATTCATCAAGTTATTAATTTTTCAGAAAAAAGAAAGATAATATTAAAGAATTTTATTCTACTTTATGATAGTTACTATAAACTTTATATTTTATTATTGTACCATTGAGCCCATTTATATCACAATTTATTATATTATAGAATGGATAAGCCATAATAATGTAATGGTTGATTACATGTAACGATCAAACATGTATAGATAGTATTCAGATCTGTTGCAGCTGCATTTATAAAACTTATGATTGTTTGAGAGTGGTTTATTTTATTATCAATTTAAACAATTTTGATACTTTTTACTCTCAACCTTTATTCCTTAATAACTTTCCAACGTTTCGGCCCTCAGGCCATTCTCAAGGATGCAACCTATAAAAAGTCTTTTGTTTTTAATACAATTACATTATTTCCTTAACTACATACTGATTTCTTTGGCCATACCTTCAATATTGATGTCATTTTTTTTAAAATCTCAATTTGCAGGCTAATTGTCCTTGTCACATCTTTAAAATAATATCATAACAACTTCATACAATTTTTGTTTTTAAATGTATTTCTTACTTACATAACTTTTTTTTTTATTTCTTTTTTTTACATATCCTAAATTTAAAAATCCTTTTTTACAGAAGGGATTCTCCTCTTTCACTTAAAACAGAACCTACCTTCAACAGGTTAGGACTCTGTTATCACCTTACCATATAACAATAACTTTTTTATCATTAATTTACACTTTTAATATAATTTAATTAACATTCAATTTTAATTATTTTTCTTATAACTTAACCTTTTTTTTAAAAAATCCATAATTAATATGTCCTTATTATATGTGTATTTTTTAAAATTCTTATACCTCCCTCACTATTTTATTTTTTCGCATATTAATTCACTTATACATGCTTTTATAAATGTATATTTATTTTATATATACATCTGTACAATTTAAGGATCTGAACATTTATCTATTTATTATAAATTATGTTTATTTTGAACAACATGTTGAACCAATGCTGTTTTTTTGGGTTCCTTTTCCATATGTTTTACATCATTCCGTTTCGTACAAAAAAAGTTATGTAAGAAATCTATTTAAAAACGAAAATTTTATGAAGTTATGATATTATTTAAATAATTAATTTATTTTAAAGATGTGACAAGGTCAATTAGCCGACAAGATTTAAAAAAACAAAACAATGACATCGATATCAAAGGTATGGCCAAAAAAATCAGTATGTAGTTAAGGAAATAATGTAATTGTTACAAAAACAAAAAACCTTTTATAGATTGTATCATTGAGAATGGCCTGAGGGCCAAAACGTTGGAAAGTTATTTTAAATATTACCATGATGGTATTGTCTAGATCAGTTTTGTTACTGTGTACACAGGAAGAGAATTCTGAAACATCTAATTTTCCAATTCAGCAATAGTCAAAGAAGAAAGTATTTTCATTTGAATTAGTTTTAAACCATATCTATTTCACTTAAGTCTTTAGCCCTTTTAAAAACCCTTCTATAAAATTATGGCAACGTGTAAAATTTTCGCTACAGACCAATTCATATTTATTTTACAATTGAATTATAGTTCAAAGGAATCTGTAAAAATACACTGAAGTAGTTATATTTGTGTCACCTGTAGGTAGCAACAGGTGCTTGGAGTATTAAGAAATGCTTCATTCAATCCAATTTCATTTACTAATACTGAAACTACACAATCGTGAACATATACTAATTGATCCAAGAAATTTCATCTCTAATATACGGATGCCTAGTGCATATTTCTATTTCTATCGAACGCTTTTTGAATTATTAGAGAATATTTTCATTTGACGCTCTTGTAGTAATAACGCGTATGTGTGCACTTACAGTCCCGCACAGCCGGGAGGAGTGCATGACTGCATTCGCTTCTTCTGCAGGCGGGCTATGAACCAACTTAGTTTTGTTCTCACTCTAACCCATAAACATTTCTTTTAATAATTAATTTTAGTTCGGTAGTTGACTAGTTACTATCATTAAAACATGTTTTGAACCTTTGCAATAATATAAGTTGTAGTTTGTATTTCGCTCTAATATAAGGACACATTGAAGCCTGACACCATACCTTACTTTACTCGGGTTAGTGGATCATCAGTTTTCACTTCCGAAAATCTCGATAGTAAAAAGTCATAATTTCGAGCTACAAAAATTCATACTTACTAAGTGGTATAGCACCTTCACTTTTCATGTAGTGGTCATGCAGGAGTACCATTAATTATGTTTTAAAAAATTTGAAAGCGAAGCGTGTGGATATTTCTATATAAAAAAATATATCTTTCAAAACTTGAAACAATTTAATATTAATATAAGTATAGTGTTATTCACACTCTCATTATTAAACATTTTGAAAAATATGGGAGAGCAAGATTTTCACGGTTTTTATTTTAATTTTTGTTTGTTTTTTAATTAGTGTTAGTCGTTTGAACATTAAAAAGAGAATGGAAGAAAAACTTTTAGCTTTTTTCATCGAAAAATACAAGTCTAGTAAAAGTATTACTTTCGAAACTCTCCTGTTTTTTTTTTTAAGTGAGCTAGTGAAATGGTAATTGACCACTGCGCAGTTTCCCTACAGACTGCCATCCCAGAACTGAAGCAAGCAACTGATCGTCCGGTAGGAGGTCTAGCACAGCGGTTTCGAAAGTGATTTCCCCCAACGTATGGCAGGGGTGGCCCAAGTGTATGTCTGGGTTGCTACAAGTAAATGTTACTTTCTAAAAATATTACGCGCTTACTTAGGACCACTTTTTCTTCTTTTCCGACATTATCTAAATTTTTTTAACAAACTAAATTGAAAATTCCTCTTCTATTTTAAATTTATATACTTTTTGTAAATGTGGTTTCAAAACGTTATTACCCGGTCCGTCAAAAAGTAAAAAAATTTAAAATGAATGTTTTTTTTAA
Source organism: Halyomorpha halys (assembly GCF_000696795.3). Taxonomy (NCBI): domain Eukaryota; kingdom Metazoa; phylum Arthropoda; class Insecta; order Hemiptera; family Pentatomidae; genus Halyomorpha; species Halyomorpha halys. The sequence continues at coordinate 704,942 of NW_027108484.1, forward strand.
GTAATTCTCTGAAAAGCCTTTAATAGTAAAAAATTCTAATAAACAATTTCAGTCATACATCCAATTAAATTTGACTTATTCAAGAATCTGTTTCAATTCGAAAACCAGCTAAATTGTTTCACCCACTCTCAGAAAAATTTTATATTTTTATAAAATAAAATCAATAAAAATCTTCAGATGTACATTATTGTGAAAAATATTTTATAAAAAGGATTTTTAATAGTAAAATCATCGAAAGCAATATGAATTATTATATCAACAAATTAGTTCCGCATTGTTTAAATATATAATTCTTTATAAGTACACCTCGTTTTCTCTTAGTTTAGAGAACGACCTTGGTTAATGATATAATGTATATCATATTATAAGGAAAAAAATATTTCAAAATTAGAATAAAAAAAATCTTCTGAAAGAGCAAAATCAGAATATTTAAATTAAAAAATCGAGGCAAAAACTTTTGCATAAAAATAATACATTTCAGAAGTAAATGAATAATTTCATGTAGTTTTTTTTCCAGTTTCTTATATTTAGGTAGCGAGTATTAAAAAAAATAATACATTTCCTGCTAGTGATTCTTCTTGTGATTGTACTGCATTGCAAGCAAATCTGTAAATATTTTAAGAAAGTAAATGGAAATATTGAGGTAATTATAACTTTCTAATATAAAATGAAGTCTAATTTAAAACGTTAGTATATTACATATATATTCATTTTCATTTTTACATTAAATTATCTCACTTTCATTCTTGAGTGTCCAATAATATTTTTTAGCAACCAGTTAATTAATTTTTTAATTTATTCTGGGAAAGAACGTAAGGATACTTCAAAAACAAAGGAAATCATGCGAGAAGGTAGGGAAGGGTAGGTATTCTAGGGGTTGGTGGCTGAGAGCATATTGCGTTTGGCCGATGCGTAGAAGACCCCTAGTCCATTCAATACTCCGTGTCCTTATGTCAGTTTAAAATTACTTTTTTATGTTAGAAAGAGAACTTTTTTTTTTTTAAATAGAATTATGAAAAAAAAAACTAGTCATGTGGAGACATAACGAATTTACTATTTATTTAAAAATCTCTGTTCACAACAAATAATCCCAATTGCAATGGCATTAAACCAGCTGCACTAAGTCCTGTACCCTCTTATTCTCGCCCTCTTCGCCTGCTCGTAGAACTTCTTCTTATTCATGCAGGTCATCTTTTTCCATTCGCATTTTCCTAGCCTGCAACAAAGCAATACATCCCTGACTACTTATTTCCCTCAGTATGATTACATTAATGTTTATTTAACTGGGAAAAAATAAATACTTAGCTATCTTGCTGATTGGTGTGCCTTTACAGAATTTCCTCCTGAAGATCCTCAAAAAGTTTATAAATGGGTGTATGCTTATTCGAGCCCAATTTCGGTTGCATAAATTGATTTTTGTTCTTTTATATCTTTTAGGACAGCATCGTTTAGATGCTTTGTAACGCCTTTTGCCAGGGCAGCAATATCTTCTCTTTCGATAATATGTCTTTCTGCATGTCTTTCGACAAGCCTGAGTTTTAGGCACGGTAAGTGAGGGGTTTGCTACTAGCTTTGCCACCGGTTTACGAGGCTTGAGCTTAAAAAAAAAAAATTACATGTATATTATCGTTTACGTCCAAAAATCTAGAAATATGTAATTTGTAATACTTAAATGGTATATCTAAAAAAGTAAACTATTTAATATTTAAAATTTAAATAATATATGAGGTTCATTCCACGTCAACTCAACACACTTTTGAAACTTGCTATCTCTGATTTTTTTTTCATTTCCCAGTGATTTTGTATAGGTATAAATTTAGAAAAATATGAAATTTTATTGAGATATGTCGACTCATTCTTGAATTTCTGAAGAAGCTACCCTAATTTAGCTAGAAGTATGGGATTGGTATCATTTTACAGTATCTTCTATGTTACTTTATATGATATGAAACATTATATATGATTAAGGTTAAGATAACTCATTCCCAAAACTATATCAAAATATTTTGCCTTCTAATTTACTTCACCACAACATATTTAAGAAATAAATTTTAAAATATGTACTTTCTATGAAAATTAAAACAAAAATTTAAAGGAAGTTTAGTGAGGTTAACACAGAGGAACATTAACTTATCTTAACCTATGTAGTCTTCTGCATCGCATGAAAGGGATGACATATCTCTTGTTGAATTAGGGGAGCTTGTGCAGCAATAACAAAACTTGTTTTTCTTTGTTTCTTAACTTATTTATGAGGACTCAACAGCTCTGCAATTCAAGAACGAGTTGAGATATTTGAATAAAATTTTCAATTCTATGCTTCTATAACATCTGTGGGAAATGTGAAGAAAATCTGAGATGGTAACCCATGCCATGCAAATAAAGTAAGCTAGTCCTTAATTGGCTGAACGTGCGATTTCAATGTGTGTCATCACTATTAAGACAGAATTGAGATCTAATTCCTTGAGATCTACCCTAGTTATCACTTTAGTATATTAGGAGATCTTTCGATTAGAAAATCTATTGCCACACTCACACATTTCTCTTGTTTACCACAGTATAACAGCCTAGCTAAAAAACCAAAAGTCGTATAAAACTTTTTTTATAATTTATTCAAACATACATAAAACTTTATTAAAAATGTATACAATAATTAAATCTGATGTGAGTTATACAATGACATGATACAATCTTGTGGAAAACTAACCCATTGATAGAACTCCAATAACATTTCTGGAGTAGAAGATCTCGGGGCGCCATCTTCTTTCCAGACGCTTTCCAGGTAATAAAGCAGAAGCTTAGAAACAAATTCGTTTGGATGGTTAGGGAGTTCATCATGGAAGGCTTGGGATTGAAATCGGCAATATATGGAGCATTGAGATCCTAATGGATCACTTGATTTTTGACGAAGTAAGAAGTATTAGGGATTTTGGATTGTAAGAATTGTATACGAGAAGAATTCAGTGGTTTAGTGGAGCCCCAAAGCTCAACTCTGTAGTCTTAAAATGGTCATACAATGAATCTTTTATGATTAGTTGGAGGTTTAGACCATTTGTCCCGTTTGTAAGTGCTGTAGTAGTCTGAATCGTCGTGCAGTTTCCAGTCTTTTCACTCCTATACATATATCCACACTATTCATTAAGGGTTTTAATGTGGGATTGGAGGGTTTGCAATAGAATCGATAGGTCATTATTGGCTGATAGAACACATGAGCCATCGAGATAGGTTTGTAGAGGAAAAGATTGGTATATCAGTTGTATAAACTCTTAAAGGATAATACCCTGAGATACCGACTAAACCGAAAATTTAAGGTAATAAATGTAAATAAAATAATCCGTAAATGATCAGATGAAAATGAGTACGGTACATTAAGGCAATGATGAAACTAGCTGTTTTAGATAATTGAGATAATTAACTTAGATTGAGATGATGGTAAGATGTTAATTGATGTTACATCTTATAAAACTAAATAAAGAAAAAGTGCGCCTCAACTCCCTAATATATTGACGTCCCCAACCCCCAACACCTTTTTCTCTCACTGAATTATTTTAGGATTCGTCAAGCTTTGAATATTGTTTTTCTCAAATTCAATTGACTCCTCTCCTCCCTCTTTTTCATCTAATATTGTAGACACATACTAAACTGACAAAATAAAAAAAAAAAAGATAATGATAAATAAACATCTATGAACACAAATAAACATCTATAGAATAGTTAGTAAAAATAGTATCAGCAAATGAGCGAAATAAGTCAAGTCACTTTTACAGTCTGTAGGACAATTTTAAATTATGACTTATACTACTTTTATTGATATCTCTAGATAATTTCTTTAATCTTCTCTGAAAAACAAGCATTTTACTTTTTTTTATATAAAAAATTAATTTAATGTGTCTTAACAAGATCAATTAGTTTGGTGTAAAAGCTATGTCGAGAATTTTCAGTATTCCTGAATGTACATATGTTTTGTAATGAGGTGCAGATAGTTGACCGTAGATTAATGATTGGAGAAGTTTGTCGGGGGGTGCGGTCAGCAAAGAACAACATAAATAAACAAAACCAAATTTATTTATTTCATGCCGACGTTTCAACCTGATTTTCAGGTCTTCATCAGGGGTTATGGCGTAGAAGGTAGGCCTGCAACTGGGCTTGAGTTCCAGGCCTACCTTCTACGCCATAACCCTTGATGAAGACCTGAAAATCAGGTCAAAACGTCGGCATGAAATAAATAAATATGGTTTTGTTTATTTATGTTGTTCTTTGCTGACCGCACCCCCCGACAAACTTCTCCAATTATATATGTTTTGATTTTATATCATGTGAATTCAAGGTGTCGGGTTTTTTGTACATGTTCACACCTACAATTTTTGAAATTTTAATATAGTTTTCCTATGATTATAGTAGTGGTTGTAGTGTATAATCTTTCGAGGGCATTGTAAATTTTCTAACCTTCTCCAGTTTGTAATTCTTTTTAATTTATTTTTTTTTTTGTGGATTACAAAGTGAATCAGATTTTAAAATGAACTGTTGTGTGTTGTTTTGGAATTTAATTTCCCGCCAGAATCCGTCTAGGTAATCATGTTTCCCTCGACCGACCAAGGAGACTAAAATGGCTACCATGTTGGTTTTATCATATTTATCAATTGTAATGACGATTTCTTGTAGAAAATAATTCCAAAACGACGCGCCATTTATACAATTTGCTATAAGAATTCATTTGCACGCATACCGTCAAAAACCGTGAAACACCTTCAGGGCACTTAGGATCATTTAAGTGCCCAATATAAATAGAAGAGGTTATGTTAAAAATAGGAAATTTTATGAAAATAAGGTAAATTTTTTTGTTGTTGGAGCTTTTTATGTTTTGATGTGTTCTTAGCTCCTTCTACCTCATTCATCTTAAAATCTGATTTTCTATCATAATCCGTAAAAACTAAATAAATAATTATAATTAGAAAGTATTCATTTTTTTTTCATTATTATTTATACAATACTATACACTTTATACACACTATACAGATGGTATCACATTGTATGTATATAAGACATTTAATCAAGATGGTATTATATTGTATACCTACGTATATATGTATAGATTTATTGAATTAGGTATTTAGTTGCAGTCCATACGTTTATCTTAACAATTATAATCAAAATATGATGCTTAATATAAGCTTTAAAAATTGATAAACTAATTTAATAATATCAGTTGGGACCGAGACTCCATGGCTACATTGAAATATAAGCCAATAAATACATCATTTTCTCTTATCTCATCTTATTTCAGCATTTTGGGAGTTATTTCGTCCTTACCTGCGGATTTTCCCTGCTTCATACTCAGTAGCGCTTCCTCTAATTCGTCTTCGTCGATAAAATCATCCTTTAGAATTTCCTCTTCCCAAGTATTTCCTTCGTTCTGCCCTTCATTTACATTTACTTTGGTCGAGTCTATTCTCTTTCAGCAAATTTGGGAAGTATTCTCCCCTTGTCCTTGACAAACTTTAATATTGGCGCTCTTTCTTTTCTTAATTCCTTGAGTACACCGTAGAATAACTTTTGATTTTGGTGGAAATCAGATTGCTATTTCCGTCCAAAATCCATCCATTTTTACGACCTTGTTCTTAGCATCGAATCTTTTCCTCTTTTACCGCTGGAAGTTTTTGTGCTATGATATATCCTATATCACTTTTGAAATATTAGCTTTAAACGGGATGAGGAAATTTGTAGATAGTTAAATCGAGCAATAGTTGTAAAGAACTTGAAATTGATAGCGGCATGAATAAATTTTTTCACTTCATTGGACCACCATATGCTGTTCTCTACTGGGCTCCTCTTGGTTTTTCCCCACAAACTACAGTTGCCGCGTCCAATATTATTTTCTTGAAGTATAGCCAGGATATTTCTAAGTCGTCTGAGTCTTATGAGTAATCCATTTCTCTGGCCATTCTTTCAATTTCTTGCTGGTAGCAGGTAGCAATTTCATCCTCTTTTAATCTTTGCGCTTTGATCTCTTTTTTATGGATCTTTCTTGCACCCCTCTTGATTCTTCTTTCTCCATAACATACTAAATCCGATGTAGTTATTGGTCACTTCCTATTTCGAATCCTCTCTTAACTCGCACATCTATCAAGTTTTTCATGGAGTGTTTCTTAACCAGGAAATAGTATATAATAGACTTTTTATTTCTACTTGGTTGTTCTCTAGTAAATTTGTGCAAGTTTTTGTGAGGAAATTAGGTGGAAGCTACGATTAATCCATTACTGGCACATAGTTGGAGTATTCTTTTCTCTATTATCGTTAGTGATATCTCCATGAACACCTAAAACATACGGCCGCAAGTGGGAATCTCTTCCAAATCTGCTATTCAGATCTCCAACGATATTTGGTTATCCTCGTGCCCATCTCTATTTCTCTCTGAATACTGTCAAAGAACATCTCTTTCTTAGTTGCAATAGCGTTGTCGTTAGGCCCGTTTGCTAGGATGATGGTCTTCAGGATGTTTCCTTCTTCTGGGGCAACTCTCATCAGGTGGTCCCTTAAAAACTTCCATTCTTTGACCATAGTGTTAATTAAGGTTTCCTTGAAAATAAAAACTACGCCTCTACTGGCTATTCTTTTCCCTTTCTTGTCCCTTTCCTTTTCTCTTAACCTTAGTTATACCTAGGAAGTCTACTTTAACCTTCCTATTTCTCCTCCATCAACTCATACTTCTTCCCCCTCAATCCTCGGACATTCCAAGTAGCAAATCATAAAATCCTTTTTCCTCGCCATGTCGAATTCCAAAAGAGCTGTCTGGTTCTATATCTTCCACTGCACGTGATGATTATAAATTCTGATGAGCAGGTTATCGGCCTGTCCAGTCCTAGTACGGATGAAGGGTTGCCCCTCAGGGTAACCGGACATACCCTTCCTGCTCTGAAGAAACTGAAAGGGAAGGTAATCTAGGGTGTGCATTGTAATTGGCCTTATGTTTAGTATAAGTGTTGAGTGTAATGTTCTGATGTGCTAATGTGGTAACCAATGGGGGCGCTACTCCTAAAGGATCTGCTCAACAGCTATTCCTTGCAGGGTCAAGTCGTCCATAAATATTTTAAACTACACAAAAATTTCATTGTAAAAACAAAGTTGCATTGAACGATAAAACTCAACCTATGTCGGCTTTTTTTTACTAACTTATTTTACAGTTACCACCCTCCCTAGATAATAATATACAGAAGATAATACATCTTAAATTCCAAAAATAAATATAAAACGCCTTAAACTCACCGCTCTATAAATTGTGGAGTTAATAAACTATACCGGCTTCCTTGCACAACTGATATATCCAAAATGAAGGAAAAAGTAGTAGTTAGGGGACAATAATACAAAGATAGTGTTAGGGTTAATTACCCTGGGTATTCGAGAGACTACTTTGGAGGGAGGTATGGTCTAAAAAGGAGGAAACAATTATGGTTATTTAGACAATTTTGGAGGAATGTATGACGAATAAGTCTAATATTAAGTTTGGAGCTGATGCTAGAATACAATGCACATTGTGCAACATAGAATGTATAGAAAAGATAATGAAATAAACATTGTATTCATGACAAATTAGTCATAGTTTTATTTTACTAATTTGTACTCAGCCAAGGTTTACAGTTGTAGATCAAGTTGACGGAAATTTAAAATATGAAATAAATAAACCAATGTATAATCATCATCATCATAAGTACTTTTACCCAGTTGAGGACTTCACTACATTAAGACATCACTTCCATTTCTTTCTGTCTTGCGCCAGAGTCTACTAGATGAATCGGCTTCATCTTCTGCCGTTCTCTATTCCATGGGTCATCATCTATTCTTGCGACGTGTCCAGCCCACCACAGTCATGAGAGTCTTATTTATTGTACCTCATCCGGTTCCCGGTAAATTTGATACAACTCTGCTATGTTTCTCATCCTAACTAGTCGCTATTCTTTACATGAACAAACGTTCTTTTTAAAAAAATCCTCTCAAAAGTATCATTAAACTACCTACAGACACTGTACGCGTATTAACCCGATAAGGGCCATGTTTCTGTTCAAACTCCAAATGTAGCATTGTGTAGTGGTGACAATAGAGTTAGCAAGCATATACGAGTATTTGCTCTTTGTCTTGATAATTTACCTACCCATTTTCGGTGGAAATATCTAATTTCTACGATATCCATATGATCTGCGTATGCTAGAATTTGAACAGACCTGGCAAGAATCGTATCTTCTCTTTAAACACCTGAGTTTCTCGTGCTAGAAAGAGAACTTATTGTTTTGTTTTAAATAAATTTAAGAAAAAAAAACTAGTTATGTGGAGACATAACGAATCACTATTTTATTTCCAAAACTCTGTCCACAACAAATAATCTCAATTGCAATGGTATTGAACCTGCTGCACTAAGTCCTGTACCCTCTTATTCTCGCCCTCTTCGCCTGCTCGTAGAACTGCTTCTTCTTCATGCAGCTCATCTTTTTCCATTCGCATTTTCCTTTCCTACAACAAGGTAATACATCCGTGACTGTATATTAATTTCCCTCAGTATGATTACCTTAATGTTTATTTAACTGGAAAAAATAAATACCTAACTATCTCGCTGACTGGTGTTCCTTTACAGAAATTCCTCCTGAAGACCCTCAAAAAGTTTATAAATGGGTTTATGCTTATTCGAGCCCAATTTCGGTTGCATAAATTGATTTTTGTTCTTTTATACCTTCTAGGACAGCATCTTTTAGATGCTTTGTAACGCCTTTTGCCAGGGCAGCAATATCTTCTCTTTCGATAATATGTCTTTCTGCATGTCTTTCGACAAGCCTGAGTTTTAGGCACGGTAAGTGAGGGTTTTGCTACCAGCTTTGACACCGGTTTACGAGGCTTGTGCTTAAAAAAAAAACATATACATGTATATGGTCGTTTATGCCAAAAATATAGAAATATGAAATTTGTAATACTTAAATGGTATATCTAAAACAGGAAACCATCAAATATGTAAATTTTAAATAATATATGAGGTGGAATGGTTAACTCGACACACTTTCGAACCTTGCTATCTCAGATTTTCTGTAAATTTCCCCGAGATGTTGTATATGATATGCTCTGTCATTTGATATGCTATATAGATTAAGATAACTCATTCCCAAAACTACATCAAAATATTGGTGAAAAAAGTTTTTAATGTTATCATAAGCTTTCGAAAATAAAATAATCTCCTCGCTTATTAACTGAATCATTAATCACATCTGGGTTTGGTTAATTTTCAAAAAAAGGTTAATATAGATTGTTGTAATAATTAATATGAATGTAGAGCTGAATATATAAAAACAGAGCTTTAGTGTTTTTATAATTTCTTTAATAATGAAGCCATATCTATTCCACATTTATATTTTGCCCTCTGATATTCTTCACCACAACCTATTTAAGAAATAAATTTTAAAATATGTACTTTGTATTTTAATTAAAAAAAAAAAAATTAAATGAGGTTTTGGTTAGGTTAACACAGAGAAGAGAAGAAATAGAAATGTTTTATTTATTAATGCTGCCCAATTACATCGGGTTGCCACATTACACAGCATACTAATCAATCCGTGATCGGATAATGTATAAATTACATATTTTTATATGATATAATAAAATAGAAAGAAAATATTTTTTTCCCAAAGTTTTCTTTTACAATTAATACCAGTCTACAAACTAACTACAAGTTTTTCGATTTATTCCTTTTTTTTTTTTTCTTTCCCTTCTATTTCACAACCCTTATTTTCATTTGATCGACAAATTCCCCTATATAACAAATATTAAGATATTTAAAATAATAAAGTAATAAATAAAACAACAAATAAGATATGCGATGCATGAATGCCATCCCTACTCATTAATTTCCATGCATGTGGGGTATGATTCCCAGGGAGTATTACATTCTCTGTCATCCTAGCCACGTCTTGGACATCGACCACGAGCACCTCCATGAAGCTCCTAGTTGTGCTGGGAATAGTTCCACGGGCTCCGAACCAGAGGCCTCTCTCACGTTAAATTAAAGTCTCGTTCTCCGAAGCCCTCACGGAACTTCTCCTTGAGGAAAGGGATACGTTTATCGTAGATTTCCTTCTTTTCCCTATCTACCTTATTTGCCTGGTCAAGGTCGTTATTTTCATATCTCATGGTGGGATCCAGAATGATTGCCCACTTCCCCTTCTTAGGAAAAGCAACTATATCCGCATATCTTGTGGATCCATCCGTATCTACACAGTAGACCTCGTCAAATCAGGCTATATCTCTTTCTTTTAGGAGTTTCATTAACTGGTACTTCACTCTATGATGTCGGCATGTTATGAGGAGGGAGTTGTTGGGGCATTTCCCCAGCATATGTGCTGGTGTTTCCGGCTCTCTATTGCATTTGTGACCATTTGGGACCCAACTTCTTTTTCGTTTCCGCTGACACCTGGGACTCCACGTAGGGGTGCATAATTAATATTCAATTTCAGAGCATTGGACCATTCAGAGCTCGTAAGTATCTGTTTATCGTATGTAAACTTATTTGCTTTCGGTGTCTCTTCGAAATGCCGCACGCCCATGCCCTGCCACCTGCAATTAGCCCATTCCTTGAACGCATTTTCACTTAGCGACTGTCTTAGAGCTTTCTCACTCCGATGCCCCTGATCAACGCCCAATCTATCGGCACATTCAGGAATCTCGGCTGAACAATCGAGCGTAGGCATTCATTATATTTTGCTCTACTTTTTTTCTTTTGTTATAGTTGTATTGTGGAACGTCGTACTGATATTGTTCTTACCTTAACCTACACCCGGTGTCAAAAAGTTAGACGAAATTAGCATTGAAATAAAAAAAAAACTTTTCATGTTTTCTATACTTTTAATTGATATTATTTTTTTAATCACGGTATCAAGTATAAATTATAATATTGAAACCAGTATTCTCAGATGTTGAGGATTATTTAAACACAATATCAGTAAATATAGACATTTTATAAGCGTCAAAATGATAAGACACACTTGTTGTCTACTTACTATTTTCTTAATCCTCTAGAGTTGAAATCGTAAAAATACCATTTCTGCTTCAGTGCAGTGTTCAATTCGTTTCAAAATAGACCAAAAAAGAACGTGTTTTCTGGGAAAAAATAAGTATCTCTCCGAAGATTAGCGCCGTTTAATTTCTTCACTCCGCACGGACGGGATGAGTTGTAGGGAAATAGCCTGCCGAATCAAGTGAGGTTTTTCATTGGTCGCGAAGTTAATTCGGTACGGGTAGATATGGAACCCATCGTTCTACTGGGATCCTGCTTTGACACTACGAGAGAAACTGAATATTCTTTGAATCGCTTCGAACGCTTGTAAAACTGCAAGAGCAATTGCTGAGGAATCTGGAGTTCAAACGAAACCGAGGAATGTCCAAAGATTATTAAAAAAGTAAAAAACAATGGTTAGAAAAAAATTGAAAAAGAAAGCCAGTTTTGAGTACCCGTCAAAAACTAGCCCGGATGGCCTTTACTCGTGATGTCATGGACTGAGAAAGTCATCTTTATTGATAAAAAAAAATTCAATCTGTATGAACCAGATAGAGTTTCGTATTATTTTCATGACTTAGAAAAGAAGAAAAAAAAATATCAAAGCGTCAGATGGGAGGAGGAAAAGTTATGGTTCGGGCATCAATTGGTTACAAAAAGAAAGGAAATTTGGTATTTGTTTCATCAAGAGTAAGCTCAGATGAAAAAAAAAAATGTTAAAGAAACAAAAGTTTACTTTTAATGACATGTCTGAAGGCACACCAGTTTTCAAATAAGATAACGCATTCAGAAAATATTATTAAAGACTGGTTTACTCGCAACAAAATTGGCAAATTAGACCTGGCTTCCTGTCTCTCCCAGTCTGAGCGTTATCGAAAATGTTAGGGTGTACTCTGAGTCAAGACAGTTCGCAACAATCCAAGATTTGAAATTTGCAATTCTGGCTTTATGGGAACGCTTATCTCAATAAAACAATTGTAGAGAATTTTTGAATTAATAAATGGTGGTGGTAAGGCCACGAAGTATTAAAATGAGTTTTTCTTATCTTTACCAGGGAGCATGTCTAATATTTTGATGGGCCTTAACTTTAATTTAAAAAAAAAGTATATATTTTTGGCTTGAAAATTAAAATACAAGCTGCTGATTAATTTCAGGTGAACGATATATTATTTAAATACTGTTTTACGGATAATTTGAAAAGTTGGGAGGTTTGGAATAACAATTTTTGAAGTGTGTTTAATATTTTGACAATGAATGTATATAGTCTTGTATATCGTTTTAAAGGGCATGCTATATCTTTGTTTGAATTAGGGGTGATTGTGCAGCAATTAAAAAACTTGTTTTCCTCTGTTTCTTAACTTATTTATGAGAACTCAACAGCTCTGCAATTCAAGAACGAGTCGAAATATTTGAATAAAATTTCGAAATCTATACCTATGCAACATCTGTGCGAAATGTGAAGAAAATGTGAGATGGTAAGGTTCAAAAGTGGAACACCGCATGGCATATAAAAGAAGTAAACTAGTCCTTAATTTACTAGACGTGCAATTCCAGAGTGTGCTCATCACCATTTAGACAGAATTGAGATCTCAAGGAAAAGCTACCCTAGTTAACACTTTCGTCTATCAGGAGATCTTTTGATTAGAAAATATATTGACACAGGCACCTATTTCTCTCGTTTAGCACAGTATAACAGCCTAACTAAAAAACAAATGTTTTATAAAACATTTTTTTGTAATTTATTTAAACATATTGATTGAACTTCTATAACATTTCTAGAGTAGAAAATCCCGAGGCCATCATCTTTTCAGACGCGTAGGAGGATTATCAGGCAACGAAGAAGCAAGGTTAGAAAGAAGTGCGTTTGTCTGTTTAAAGAGATTATCATGAAAGGGCTTGGAATTGAGATATGTTTGACAACATACGGTACATTTATGTCCTGATGGATGACTTCATTTGTGACAATGTAGGGAGCCATGTTGAATTTGGATTTTAAGAATTAGATGTCAGAGGAATTCGATGGTTTAGAAGGGGCCTAAAGCTCAACTTCACAAGTTCTTATTAATAATGACTTACAATGGTCATATAAATGAGTCTTTTATAGTTAGTTAGAAGTTTAGACCGTTTGTCTTGTAAGTGTTGTATTACGCTGAATCCAAGTGCAGTTTCAGTCTTTTCAGTTCTGAAGGATTCAGAGTATTCCAGGTTAATCGGTTGTCGAGATATAGTCCCACGTAGCGGACCTGTTCCACAGGTAATTATTATTAATAATAATATTTTTATTTTATAATTATTATTATATGTGCGGAGAGAGGTATTATCAATAGGTACTGTAGGACAGGAAGTCGTAGGTTTACGAGGGAGTATAAACGTGATTGAATGGTATTTGTTAGAATTTATTTTAATCCTCTAGGTTTAGACCAATTATAACTGCAAAGTTTGATTTATCTTTTAGTTATGTATTTATCGGTTATACTTGCCCATGCTCAACGGAGAGGGGTTGAATTAAAGTAAAAAATATATATATAATCGTAAAAGGGAAAAAAGGAAAAAAAATAAAATAAAGAATAAATTGCTCCTTAGGCGCCACGTTATTTTTTCCCTTGGAAATATCCAAAACCCCGAAACGATTACTTCAATATACCCCCCCCCCCTATATAAAAAAAATAACAAATTATGACCACTGGCGAATACCTTCGCTAGATAGCAGAAAACCTAGGGGTGTTACCTACCCACCTGTTGAATTATCTTAATATTCAGTGAACAACAAGAAAAAAAAAAAAAAACATACTTAAATTATCAAGTTGAAAGAAAGAAATGGAATATTCTTTGAATTGTATCCAACGATTGTAAAACTGCAAGAACAATTGCTGAGGAATCTGGAGTATAAACGAAACTAAGGAATGTCCAAAGATTATTATAAAAGTAAAAAAACAATAGTTAGAAAAACATTGAAAAAGAAAGCCAGTTTTGAGCTACTAAAAACTACCCCGGATGGCCTTTGCTCGTGATGTGATGTCATGGACTGAAAAAGTCATCTTTATTGATAAAAAAAAATTCAATCTGGATGAACCAGATGGATTTGCGTATTATTTTCATGACTTGAGAAAAGAAGAAAAAAAATTATCACAGCGTCAGATGGGAGGAGGAAAAGTTATGGTTTGGGCATCAATTGGTTACAAAAAGAAAGGAAATTTGGTATTTGTTTCATCAAGAGTAAACTCAGATGAAAAAAAAATTGTTAGAGAAACAAAAGTTGGATTTAATGACATGTCTGAAGACACACCAGTTTTCAAACAAGATAACGCATTCAGAAAATATTATTAAAGACTGGTTTACTCGCAACAAAATTGCCAAATTAGACTGGCTTCCTGTCCCCCCCAACCTGAGGTTTATCGAAAATTTTTGGGGAACTCTTGACACTCTTAAGAGTTAAATTAACATGTTGAAAGCGGTGTATATGCACACGAGAGAACAGCAGAACTATATGTTAGTTTAATAATAATAAGAAGAAATATATGTACACAGAATGAGAAAAAAGAATTCTTATCAATTTTAAAAAATACAATAAAACAAACAAAACTTAGCTGTTGACTCAAACTTGAGGAATATAAAATAAAGTTTAGTTCGAACCCCACGTAGTCCTTGGGTGTACTCCTGGCAGAACACAAGGTTGTCTGATATCTCCTTTTCGGTCACCGTCTCACCTTCCACAGAAGTATGAAGACGACCCTTGCCACTACTCTCCTATCGAAGAAACATTATCAGGCACTGTACTGTTTCCAGACTAATAATATTCATGACCGCCCATTGAAGTAAGACACCATAATAAAGCAAAACAAAACTTTATCGATAACATCTCTTATATGGTGATATTTCGATACAAATAGTCAAGACACAGGGCCTGATAAACTATCACCACTTCATATTGAACAATCGTAACGTGTTCAAAAACCAGTCACCTTCATAAAACCATGCCCACTCGTCTAAGCATACGCCAGTGTTTCTCCCTCCCCCCTCATGACAACCGTAACACTCCTTGTCTTCGCAGATATCGCCAGTGTTTTTATTTCACCATGACAACCGTAACACCATACCGATTCGCGTGGTTTTATCCGATTTTGCCTCTTAGCGGTTAATTGTTGGGATCAGGAATTTCTGGTAAAATGGGTTTACGTTGTATGTAAAGCCAGAGCACACTGTCGCAATAGCCCTACGACTGCTTTTAGATTAGTTCATTATAAGACACTTTTTCTATTATTAGAAAAATATTATAATAAATTTATTTTATGGGCTTAGGGTGTATTATTTTTCGGATCTGATGTACAATTTTAAGGTATAAGGTAATTTTTTTTTTATTGTCGATATGTTGTAACAGTTGACTGTCAAGGGTATACATAGGACAGATAAACGTGACAGTTAACGCGAGGCCTAGTCTACAGACACTACTTGTATTCTAAACTATTACCTCAGACCCAGTTCGTCAATACTGTCGCGATAGTAAACTTTCGTGTTATAAAATGCTATATTGACTGTAACTATCAAACAGTTACACCATGGTAGTTGCTGCGACTATTGTCCCATTAACTGAAACTGTACGATTGTGCACTGTCAAAGTATGTGCATGTGATGTTAACGTGACAGTTGCTTCATTGTGCTATCAACTATTACGCCAGAGCTAATGCGAAAGAAAAATTATAAAACAGTTATAACCATTCTCCAAGAGTGGATATTCTGATAAAACGGATATTTTCAAGGCGCTAAGCAGATATTTTTGCACCATTGCTTTCGGCACAATTCTTCTAGGGTGGTGATGTGGGATTAGAGGGCTTGGGATACAATTAATGGGTCATTGTTAACTGATAGCAAACATGTGACATCGACATATGTGGTGAGGACAGAATTGGAATGTCAGCAGGATACTCTTCAGAAAATTAAAACATGGTGGAGTACGGCATATTAAAATAATATGGAAACAAGCTGTTTTAAATGCTAATGGCATGGCTGAAAAGGAAAAAGAACTACACGGAGAAAATTGATGATATTTGTTTTAAAATTGTATTATTGGTGGGTAAAAATGGATGGTGGAAAACACTATATTCTAATGAGGTCAAACAAACCGTTAAAAATGGGTTCGATAAACACCTAAAATGGCAAATAAACGCAATATATTGCCAAAAGGAGGAAAACAGACTGCTAATTAATAACTCACTGCAGTAAAGGCTTCGAAATAAATGAGAATAAATGTTTGGTAACTCGCTCATTAGATTTTTTTTTTAAATGGAGTATTTTTTTTACCGTAGAAAAGATGGTCGGGGATGCAGTCAGTAATAATAAATACAATAGGTTATCTACGGGGTATCACCCTATTCTAACCATGGTGAGTGGGTCAAATTTTCATTTCGTGGTACTGCCACAGAAATCAAAGCCCTAGGTCGAATCCGAACCGAACTTAAGTTGCAAAGACCCACGGCCTCAGCTAACCAAATTTTTCTCACGCTTAATCATTTTAGGATTCAGTCAAACTTCGAATATTGCTTATCTCGTATTTAATTTTTATTGACTCCTGATTTCTCCATCCTCGTATTCATCTAATATTGCAGACATATACTAAACTAATAAAATTAAAAAAAAAAAAAAAAGATGATGACAAATATATCTATAGAGTATTTAGTAAGAATTGTATAAGAAAATGAGCGAAATAAATTATTCTAAGTTTTGAAATAAGTTTGCCTTTTACAGGCAGTAGAACAATTTGACTTATACTAATTTGTCTACCGTCTCTAGATAATTTCCGTAATCTACTATGAAAAACGAGTATTTTCATTTTTTTTCTTCAAAACTAATTTAATGTGTCTAACAAGATTAGTTTGACGTAACGCTATGTCAAGGTTTTTCACAATTTATGAATGTAAGTATCTTTTTATTTTTGATATCATGTAAGTTCAGGGTGTCGGGTTATAAATATTTTGATATATGTTTATGGATTTTAATATAAATTTTTCCGGATTATAGCAGGGGTTGTGTTTATTATCTTTTGAGGGTATTTTAAGTTTTCTAACCTCTAGTTTTTCTCCATCTCACCTAAGTCTCGAATTTATTTTTTAGATTTTGATAGCAAATCAAATTTTAAGATGAACTGTTGTGAAATGAACTGAGAATTTTCCCTCAGAATCCCTCAACTTAATTTGATTTCCCTGGACCGGCCAAGGTCAGGATATTGGTCAGCAATTAAATGTATCAATCAAGATGACAAATTCTTGGAGGAAATAGAATTAAAAAACGGCACGTCTGAAATTCAATTTTCTATAAGAATCCGCTCGCTCTCATAACGTTAAAAACCGTTCAGGACGCTTCGGATCATAAAAGTGCTCCATATGAACTCATTTTAAAATTTGATTTCCTATCTTTATCCATAAAAAAATAAAATAATAAAAAGAAGTACCCTTTGGAATTTCCAAAGAATTCCTATTCCAAGTGCGCTAGAGAAGGTTAGAAAATCATTAATACCCTTAAAAGATGGATTACTTACTTACATTCCACTGTTATGACTCAAAATTACAAAACTTAAAGATGAGCCTCTCGTCCCGAAACGTTTGCGTTGTAATATCGCTATTCAAATAAAAAACATTATGTAGAAGTCAATTTGTCTATAAATATTTAAAATTATATAAATATTTCGGAGTAAGGACAAAGTTACATGTAACTATAAAACTCAATCTATTTCATTTTTTTCTCACTTATTTTACTGTTATTGCCCTTCTTGGGTACGAATATCTGAAGATAATACATCTAAACAAAAAAAAAAAAGAAACAACTCCTTAAACTCACCGTTCTACAAATTGTGGAGTTAATAACATTGTTCGGCTTCCTTGCGCAGCAGACATATCTAAACTAAAGGAAAAAAGTAGTAGTTAGGGGACAATAATACAGGTATAGTGTTAGGATTAATTACGCTGGAAGGGTTCTCGAGAGACTACTTTGGGGGATCTAAGTTAAAAAGGAGGAACCATAAGGAAATAGTTATCGTTGTTAAAAAAAATTTGGTGAAGTTATTATACAGATATGTACTCCAAGAATTAGATTTTATGTGGATCTGGTGCGATTTAGTAAAGTAAAATTTTATGTTTTGAAGCTGGTGTTAGAATGCAATAAACATTGTGAATCATAGAATACATAGAAAACATAAAGCAATAAACATTGTATTCATGAAAATTTAGTCATACTATTTTAAATTTACTGATTATATTAAATCAGCCCTAGTTTGCAGTCGTATATCAAGGTCATGGAAATTCAAAAAATAAAATAAATAACCCAATCTACACTCTTCATCTCAGGTTAGTATCTGATAACCCATGAAGACATCACCTCAATTTCTCTCTGCCTGGCGCCAGGATCTACCAATTTCCACAAGAATTTCCATTTCTATGAATCAGCTTTAACGGCCATCCTCTCTTTATTTTTCCATCCACATTCCCAAACAATTTCTTATTGGGTGAGTCACCATCTATTCTTGCGCCGTGTCAAACCCACTGCAGTCTAGAGAGTCTTACATATTGTACCAGTTTTGGAATATATGGTACAATTCTGTCATGTGCCTCGGTCGAAACTGGTCGCCATACTTTGCAGGGACAAACTGGTTGCCATACTTTGCAGGGACAAACTCAAAATTATCAGCTTCCACTCGCGATGAGGGCTATGGTTCTCTGTAAGCTCCAAACAGAACAGAGGGTGGTGGTGACATTAGGGAGTTGGCGAGTACATATTTGGTACCATCTCTTTACACACCAAAGTCTCTTATCACCTTCTCTAGTGCTAGATTGTACAGCGGACATGGACAGTCCATCTCCATGTGTCAGGGCGAGGGTCCCCAGAATGCTTAAACAGAACGTAGTAAGTTAGATTCCCTTGGGCAGTCAATTTTTATTTCGCGGCACCCAGAAATGTATCTTAACATCCCCAGTTGGAAAGGTCCACAATAATAAGTATTATTATATTAGTTTTTTATATATATTATATTTTATCGATATTTCTTAATAACTATATCCTAAAACAATATAAAGCAAGGGGTTTGTGGTGGCAGTGATAGTGAAAGCTATTGTAGCTACTATGATCTTGTAAACTAACATTTGCTATGGTACTGTTAGGATTTTCTTTATGGTAGTACTATGGGCGTTCTCCGAACGCCTTGGAACCTCTAATTTATTCTCTACAACGGTGCTTTATTTCTCGTCAAATTTTCTTTCGCGTCAAGTATTATAATCATTCTGAACCAGACAGGGTACATTTTCACTAAATCTTTCTGCCCTTTATGTAAGCAATATTTTTGTTTTGTGTCCTTACCCGTTCCTATAATATTTTTTTTTTTTTTTTTATTATTTATTTATTGTAATTTACAACTGTACAAAATAATACAACAGGTAAATATGTAGTATGTTTCATATACACTTGAAAATCTTGGGAAGGAACCACCCATTGGTTTAATTTAAACTAGAAGGTCCCGTGGCCATCTTCT
>NW_027108484.1:726684-732513 GCF_000696795.3 Halyomorpha halys
AGAGAGGATGGAGTAACTATTGGATGTTGTGACTCGAGAAAGAGTCCTACCACGAGTCCTATAATAATAAAGTCAAAATTAGAATATTAATTTCTTAAGTGGTGATGAACAGACTTTTGAATTGCTGTGTAATACCCCAAAACATTCATTTGTTGTTGCAGTCCTGTGATTTTTGAAATATAGACTAATGTTAATTAATTGTATGACTTATTATTATATACTGTCTGACTGACACAGAGCGAGTAAAGACTTGTGAATGAACCGTTCCTCATTGATGTTCTCTAACAATCGCCTATCTGTACGTTAGGAGTCGGTGTTCTGGACGCACCAGGCTTCTCTATATATAGCATTTTCTAAAAGCCATCTTTCGAATGGACCATTATTACCCTTGACCAAACTCATGGTTAAAAAATCGAAGTTATGAAAAAAGCTATTTAGTCGAGTCCATAGAAGCAGTCTCAGGATAAATGATTTAATATTTTCTACACTTATAATCCTGAAGGGAATATTTCCATGCACATAATCCAAGCCTGATTATGTGCATTATAGTGTATATCTGTTATATTTACGTAATGTGGTACATTTTGTTTATTCCATTTATATGAACACAAAGATTATGTATGTTTCAATAAAATTAATTTTGTCAGATTAAAATGGGATCAGGTATGTGATATCTGTTGGCTAGATTAATTTATTATTAATAACTAAAATCAGTAGGTCTATCTAATCATAAATTTACCAAGAGTATAAGATATGTGAGTTTTAGTGTTCGTGGAGTTAACTAGACTAGCAAGTAGGGCTCTTGGTTCTGTTTGCCAACACATGATGGCTGTTTGAGTCCAGAATTGGAGTTTCAAGATGCACTTCGCGGGACAACTATAAAATGTATTGATTGACCTACTCGAGAACATAACCCGAACCGGATGATTTCAGGAGAATGACTGAGATATGAGAATGGTAAAAACAAAATATTAGAATACAAAAAATTGATAAAATAAAATATTTAAAATTCACTTCTATATTTTTAAAAACCATAGTTATTTAGTAGTTTATTGAAACTAGACAAACTAAATGCAAAACGCAAACATTTAAAAATAAACAGACGGCCTCCACTAAAAAATTATGCCACTGCACGTCCAATGGATTTTTACGTTAGAATTAGTTGTGGAAGAGGTAAAAAATTCTTTATCATTTTTTCGTTTTTATTTCGAGAAAAAATAATATAAATTTTCTACTTAAGTGGTTTTATAACTTATTTTTTTAAACTATTTAGTTACTTAGATATGCTAGGGCTCACCATCATTAGTATAGTCCTTAATTTTTTTATGTTAAAAATTAAACAACTAATTTTAACGCTTAAACAACGCATCCAAAAACAAAAACATGTTCTATATTGTGTGGTGACAGTACCTACCAATAATAATTTAATGCACTCAAATGCTTACCGATACTCATTTTTCACCAAACCCTATAATTTTCGAAATATATGGAAATCCGAGCATGCGTTATTTTTCCTCAGTTAACCCCTTCCTCCCGAACCTGACACAGAATCTACTCGGGACTGCTGTAGTCTGCAGTCCTGCTATTCCGAGAGCCCATGCAAAAAATCGACATTATCCGATGAAAACTTTGATAGCCATTTTTTAAAATCTTTATTGCATTGCCAATAATCGTGCTATCAGCAAAAATGGCTGTTTTTAACGTTTAAAAAAATCGTTCGAACCACTACAACATCTTTTTAACTGCCTACGACAGTAGAAAATGGAATATCACTTAAAGTAGAGTAGATTAGTTAAATTATTATATATTTTATTATAAGTCTTAAAAGAGCTATTTACATTTAATTGGTCCGAGACATAATTTTTTAGTAAGCAACATTTAATAAAAAAATAACTGCAAAACCAGTAGTTAGTGAATTACGGAGGGAAATATAGATTTATGGAATTATACCATACAAATATCTATTAGCACTCAAATTAAAGCTAGTTTAATGTGCTATAAAGATGTTAATTACGTTTATCTTCGTAGGAGTAGTTGGTTGCTTCCTGACATTTGCCGATTTAAATTAACAAAATGTTAATAGCTAGTTGTTCCGACAAAATTTTTCATTTACGAAATATATATCTCATGAAATATTATATTTACAAATGTCTGCCAACACTCTAATTAAAGCTACTATAATGTTGTTTGTAACATTTATCTTCGTAAGGTTAGTAGTTTTTAAATTTGCTTATGGACTCGAATTCAGATGACATTTTATCCGAACAACTATTTTTACAAAGATTATGAAACTACTACTCTTATGAAGATAAATGTTGTAAAATACTTCATAACAGATTAGACTAGCTTTATTCGAATGTTGACATTTGTAATTCTAATAGTTCCTGAGATATAATTTTTCATGAACCAAACTTTTATCTGAACAATTAGGAATCAGCATTTTGTGAATTTACTTTGGCAAAAATCATAAAAACTCTTACTCTATAATTACTCTTACCATTTTGAATTCGCCGCCATTTTTGCAGTTAGCATGGTCTTATTGGCAGAATCTCATTTCTTCATGGGTAATACAATAAAGATTCAAAAAAGTGCAAAATTTCATCAGATCATGTCATATTTTTGGCACGGACTATCAAACTGTACACACGTAATGACTTATCTAATATAAAACAGATCATTGTTCTATGTATTCTTTTTTTTGGGGGGGGGAAGGGAGTGGAATACTTTAATTGTATAAATGACTATGTATAATTCATATAAAAATGAAATGTTGCATATTTGCAATTAAATTTTACTAACTCAGTAATTACCTGCTCGTTGGGTGATTTTGTTACAGGAAGATCGTTCTTCTCTGATAATGTAGAATCTTTCTTCATTTTTTTCCTAGATCTCTAAATTAAACAGGAAATTTGATCATGTCATCATCTGTTTGGTTTCGAATACGTAAGATTACTCTATGTAATATTTAAATTTCTTAAATGAGCACTTACGGCATCATCATGGGACCACAGTTCTTGATAATAATTACCACGTTTCTGGCCTCTGTTGGGTGTTTCATTTACGTTCACATCTTTCGGTTTGTGCACCGAGTTCGCCATGACGCATACGCCTGGAGGGGGAGGGCTGGCTTTGACTGACTTGGAAGGTTCGTCTTGTCCATTTTTCTGAATATTGATGTCGGAAAGCTGAAAAAACAATTTTTTTTAATCCTATCATATCTAAAAATGAAAAAGATTTCAACTTATTTAATGTGGAATCTAGGTATGGAGTTAAAATTTGAACCTCCGCCTTTCATAGGGACTGGTAAAAACGTATATCAATATGAATGAAACAGTGAAAACCTCATTATAAAAAATATTGAAATTTATACCAAATGTACATCGCTGTCCCAGTTCAACGGTGTAACATCTCAAAAATTAGTTTGAAATATGCATGTGAACTTAGTAATAAGGGTAACATCTATAAAGTTCAAACTGTAATATATCGAAATATCTTTTACTTAGATCATACAACATATGTTTTACTGTATACAGTAAACATATGTTATGAAATCTAAGTAAAAAATCATTCTTACCCCTACGATCACATGCATACCTCAAAATAACAATTTTTTAATGTACTTAAGGACTGTTAAAAAAGAAAATACTTCATGAAACTAACGAACGAAATGACAATACCATCCTATTAGTTTTTGTTTCCGTTATTATTTAACCGTTAGTAAAAATAATCGATATGAAAACAACGAAACATTTTATGAATTAATTAATGAAGAAGATGATCATGTTTTAAAAGACTTTTAAAACTCTTGATAGCTCTGAACTTTATCAGCCCTGTTCAAGCTCTACAAAGCTCTTCTTTATTATTTGATATTATACGGTCAATTATTTATATATATTTTATGAATTAAATGGGAAATTCTTCGATTTCGAAATATATTATTTTTCAATTCATTTCTACAATTTTTTGATGTAATAGGTTACATCAAGAATTGAACATTCCCCATTGAAATATTTACATATTATGTAAAGTTTAATTTTTTCAAAACCAGAAAAAAAATGTTATTTCATATTCTAAATTACTATACGTACTGAAATTATATATAAATTTTTTTTCTTTCTAAAGATTCAGGTCGAGGTACGTTCATTTATTATACTGAAGTGGGCACGTAGGTGAGAACACCCGATCATCCCATTGTGATATAGAAGGATTTTTTTTTATTCCGGCGACCATCGTTTTATAATTGTTATAACTCCTCTCCATTTTATCCAATTCCTACATTAGTACAACCGTTGGAAAGCTTAATGTCCTACATTAACAAAATATAGATGCCCTTATGAGGGCGAAATATTAGTTTCAAACTAAGAATTACTTTTCAAACTGGCGACTAAAAACGCAGCTAACATTTATTGAGACAACGAAATCCATTATCACAAGCCTAGGCCTGAACTTTGAGATAAGGGAGCCTCTGCCTGGCTTGACTAAACAAAGCGTTTGGACGTGTCCATATGCTACAGTCCATGACCCGAGCGAAAGAACTAAGGACTGTGGCATTGGCCACTTATAGGCGAGAGCTACCCTGAGCCAGAATGGATCCATATATACACCGACGGTTCAGCTACAGAGGCAAATAAAAATGCGGGTGCAGGTGTCTATAGTAGCCTGTTCCAACTGTCAGGACCTGCTGGAGCAAACGCTAACAATTTTGATGGAGAGGTAGCTGCTATTACTTTACCTTTAGAAAAACTTACTCACGCCTGCGCAAAGAAGGTAGTCCTGCTGTCGGAATTTAGGGCAGCTCTGCTGGCAATAGCGTCTGGACATCCCTCGGCTAATGCTAGAATTCTCGCATGCCGGAAATCTATAGAATGTAAAAGAGAAATACTTAAAGTATTGGTAATGCAGTGGATTCCAGCCCATTGCGGTATACCTGCGAATGAGGAGGCAGATCGACTTGCATGGTTAGGGGCTAGCCAACCATAGCTGCTTCTTCCTATCGCCATGGCATCAACATGGCGAAAGAAATGGCCCGAAGCGCCATCACTGAGAGAGCAGAGGAAAGGAGTAGAGGAGAATGTGGGGGCAAGAACTGGGCCGCATTGCTAGATCCTAAGAGGCGCCCTCCATTGACTTTACCAAGAGCGGTGTCAATGGCATGCTTCAGGTTGGCTACTGGACATGACTATTTGCGGCACCACCTGAAGAGAATAGGAGTGACTGAGTCTTCAGACTGCGTCCTGTGTGGAGATGGTGAGACGACTGGCGATCACATATTTGCATGTGCGGCAACGGCGGACTTGATTACAGACAGGAGTTATGTCAACAAAGCTAAATTGTACTGGGCTGTTCGAAACAAAATGGCAGAAATGCCTCCTTTGGCGTAGAAAAAACATTTCAAACTCAGAAGTTATTAACAATAAGTATTAACAAAATGTGTGTCGCTGGTGGACCCTCCTACACACTTTTCCGTGGACCACCGGAAGAGAACTAGGGTACTAGATGATAAGAAGTGTACAGACGTCTGCAAGCTATGGCAGTGTGTAAAGTATGATGAAACAAATATTAATTTTTATACATTAGATATGTCACTTTTTTTATTTTTACTTATCATTAATAACCAAATATGAAATTAATATATTATTATACCAGGTCATTCAAAAAGTCCTGTCGTTTTTTTGGGGGAAATTATAAATAAATAAATATTTTCAAATAATCACCTTTATTCATCAAAATATCCACCGTTACAGTCGGTAACCTTCTCCCAACGAGATGGTAAAGCCCAAATTCCTTCCTTAAAAAACTGTTGATTTTTACTGCAAAAATAAGTGGTCA
>NW_027108484.1:733578-773886 GCF_000696795.3 Halyomorpha halys
AAAACGACAGGACTTTTTGAATGCCCTGGTATTTCATCTTACAAGTAAATTGATGAATAGAAATTAATAAATAAATAAACATACTGTTTTCAGAATATTCCCGTTTTCTTCATTTTCCTCATTTTCATTTCGTTCGGTGCCGGATGGCATTTTTTCCGATTTCTAATTAGAGTCTGCACTCCTGAATGAAAATTTAAGAATTAGGATTACCTTTTGACTATAAAAACTTATAAATTTAGAGAATGTATTAATAACTATCAAACTTGTTCTTTACCAATACTACTATTAGTTCAAGATGGAAAGGACGCATAAAATAGTTGGACCATTCAGTTCTTTTTACTGAACTAATTTCCAACAATTCTCCTCCTTGTGAATTGATTTTTTTTTTTTTTAATTAAAAAAAGAACTTATTGGAAAAACAACTAAAAATCCCAAACCTGATCCACTTAAATATTATTTGTTTTATTAAACAACTTAAAAACTTAGTACTTAGTCTTTAATAATACAAAGTGTATGAAAAGATGTTGAATTTCAATTTGACATAAAGAACAGAAAATGCTTCTTAAAATTTTATTTTTCACAAGCCTTGTTTTACATTTTGATATTTTATACATTTTTGTGGTCAGGCTACGGCGTCAATTGGCTTTATAAATTTAATTTTATGATCTGGTGTTTTATAAATCTGATTTATCTTTTGGTCTAATTATTATTACTCTAATAAAACACATCTTACATACTTTTCAACTCATGCCACCGTAGATCTAAACCGGACTTCCTAGGTATCTAACTAGGTGTACTCGGTGATTTCCCAACCTTTGACAAATTTCCATGTTTTAAGTTGGCGATTTATTTAATTTAAAAGTAAAGCCAAAAAGAGTGAGACTTATGTTGAACTCCAGAGACATGACAGAGAAGTAGGAGCCAATCTCTGACTGCCTTCTATAAGTTTAGATTACTATAGCAGACATTGTTATTAATCTCATGAGCCCTGGGGTTTCACTTTTTGGCTTCACTTTTGTTTGTAAGGAGAGTAGGGTATCTTCTGGAAATAAACGACAATGAAAAGTATAAACTGTCGATACCCTTCTGGGTGAAATTGTCTCAGCACCTCAAATAAGAAACAATAATGTTATTCCTTAAAATACAATAAACATGCAATATTTTTCCTCCACCTCTGGATGAAATTGTCTCAGCACCTCATCAAAGAAACAATAATATAATTCCTTAAAATACTGTAAACATACAGTATTTTTACTCCACCTTATCCTTTAATAAATAGAGCAAAATGCCAAATGTCCAATAATTTTCTCTCAAACCTAAACCTTTTTACCTTTCATGATAACTATTTACTTAAGCTTCTAATGAATTAA
The DNA here is from genome assembly GCF_000696795.3 of Halyomorpha halys. Taxonomy (NCBI): domain Eukaryota; kingdom Metazoa; phylum Arthropoda; class Insecta; order Hemiptera; family Pentatomidae; genus Halyomorpha; species Halyomorpha halys. Next base: position 734,949 of record NW_027108484.1, read on the forward strand.
GTTTATAAGAAAAAAATTCTGATCAATATTGCTTATTTATGAACTTGAATTTTTCGATTTTATATTCTTAAAAATTATCGATTGGAGAACTAAATACTTAAACCACCAAAAAATGTACTTCCAGCTTTGGAGCGCTAATAAAATTTATAAAGTGAATTTGATTAACATTATTATCTTTTTTAAATGCTATTAAGCTCTCAATAGTATAAGGTTACTTTACTCTAATTACAAAATCACTAAGTTAACCACGATACTGTCTGAGAGACTAGCGACTTCTACATTTTTGAATATGCATTAAAGGTACATACCTTTTATGAGTTTTGCTGCCTTTTTATCTGGTTTGTTACTGTTTATTTTTTTAGTTTGTATTACGAAAATTTCTCTGATAAATTTTGCATCCGTTCCTAAATCATATGTGATGCTGCCACATGAACATAATAAGCTTTTATGACCTATAAATTTGTCTATTTAGTATTTACATTCCCTAATGGCAGCACAATTTTAAAGGTACATATTGATTAATGTAATTGTCAATTGAATAATTTTAAATTACGCTTAACATATGGAAGGTATCAGAAACATTTGTCTGTTTTGATCATTCAATTCTCATTGTTGTTTCCTCAAATTTGATCTTATTTATTTTTTTTTGTTTTTTTGTTTCTGGCTACCGAATGTGGCCAAGCTATGTATCATACAGTAAAAGAAATGTGTACCCTCAGAAAATAAAATGTCCACTCAAATTGTATTTATTTATAAGTGCATCGACAGACATTGTACCAAATGTCATATGCTCACTCATTCTCGATTATATGGCACTAGGGAAAAAAATAATAATAAAAAAGTAAATTAAATTTTGTAAGGAAGTACTATTACTAGACCGACGGTTGTTAAAGGAGGTGATTTGTTCAGAATCACGCTCTACCGCAAGTATTTTGCCTAAATAAGTGTTCCAACTATATGAAGAGACCCTAGAGGGCTCCACTAAAATTATTATAAGCCATAGCAGATGAATAATATAATATTTAGTATTAAAAATAATGAGTTAAAAAAATATAATTGTATCTAGGGAGATTAGTGTAATATCTCTCAGAAGGCATCGATATTGCATGTTAGTTCATATTCTCACTGTTAACAATATATGAATTCTTCATATTTTATTATATATAAACTTCTCATTTATATTAATTGAATTATTCCTATTATATTATACAACTTCTTACAATGGCGACACTTTTAGAAATGAGATATAGGCTAAGATAGAATGAGGGTAATCGAAAGGGTTCTAGTCTTTCGACATTACTACGACGCTGGAGGGAACATTGTTAAGGAAAAAATAAACCCTAGTTGGCAACAGCCTCCTGATCAAGTGGGTAACAAACCTAAGGGAAACAAGCCCTAAGAACTTGTGAGTATTAGTAATGAAAGATAGTAAGGAAGAGAAATATGTTGAAGTAACAACTCCAAAAAATACTTGTTGCCCAGTATAGACCACGCCAAAAGGGGTCAAAAGACATCTGGTAAATCTCATCTCGACGGGGTCTTATAACAGGGGTCCTCCCAGTATAACAAGGGTAAGTATTGTACTTGTCGAGGGCCATATTACTTTTAATGTGGCTCTTCTGGAAAGTCAATATGAGTTTTATTGGTAATATATACAGTGATTGGCTATTTATAGAATAACATATTTTATATAAACAAATACAAGATGCCAATTAAATATCTGGTCTTGATGGAAATGCTACGTCTTGATGACTTCATTTAGGCTGAATGTATCCCATCTCTGCGACCTAATGAATAAGGATCAGATTATGTTTCCATTATATCTCTTCGTGCCCTTACAGTATTAAAAAAATCTAATTGTGTTTTAATATTTATTAATATTATTTTTTGTTTACTGGTAAGTCAGAAGCCAAACTGATCATATTTACTTGTAAATTAGAATACCTAATGTCCTATTGCAAACAGAATTTAAATTTTTTTTATATATCTTAAGCTGTCAACTTTACTTAAAGTAATTTTACTGATAAATAGTTAATACTGAGAAAAAAAAATATTACTTGTAAAATGCATCATTTTCAAACACATCTGCGGGGTCCTTGTGGCCCTGATTACTTTTTTTATGTCTTCACAGAACGAATACTTGATATTTCTTCTACAGTTCATCAAACAACCTTTTGTATTATCTGAAAGTGATTTCTGCTGCATTATTTGTCATTTATGTATTTTGTGCGAAGACATAAGCGTCTGTCGAAAAATAATCAAGTCTTGTAGTTACTGGAAAGCTCTACTTTGGGCCTGTCACGCTTTTGTGGAAATCATGATGACGGATGTTCAGTGTTTTCGGAGGTGTGCAAGATTGTGTCAGCTCTAATACTGATTGGAATAGGGAAGTATGGTGTGGCAAGATTGAAGTAATACGGATTATGATATCTTGATAAAAATGAAAATATTATCTATTTTATTTAATATTGATAAAATACAACTACTACTAAATTAATGATTTATCTTTGTGCTTTCAGTGCTGTCTCACGAGTTCCGAACTTCGCCAGAGTCGGCAGAAGTGAGCGAAGGCGACGTCGCACGACTGACCTGCTACATCGACTCCACTCCTCCAGCCTCTATCACCTGGCTCAAAGACTCTCAACCTCTACCTCAAAATAAACGGTAGCTATCCTTAGAAGTCTTATTATATCTTATTATTATTTAGAAAACTTTGGTCTTTGTACTTAAAAGGTCTTACATTATTATTCTCACTAGCCCAGTCGGTGCTATGTTACGTTAAGGGCTTTGACCACCAGATAAGCGTTCTTCTTAAAGGTTTCCTGAACTCACTCAATTACCACCACCAGAAATCAAATATCAGTATAAGCCCCTCCTTTTAAAACTTCGTGTGGAGTCCTGGAGTCTTCTGACCTGATATGTATAGAAAGATAATTGGTAAATATTAGATAATACTAATATTGATAAAGTAGGGTGCACTTCGAGATATATTCATCTGTCGAAGAACTATGCCAGTTTTTTTTTATTTATATAGTATTATTTCTCAGTTGTGTTAGTTCATAAGATTGGATATATTCACATCTTAAATCTTCCAAGAAACTTTTTACTATAGCCCAAATTTTGTAGGTTGAGTAAATGAAAATATGGGAGGTTACCTATTCCGCTTGGTTACATTTTTAGCTAAGCTAACACTATTCAATCAATGATTCACACCATTGCACCGCAAGCCTCTGACTCCCAGTCCTTGCTCTAAACAGTTCTCAACTTGATATCTGTAATGGTAGGAAAACAATGTCTTACTTCTACGTTCTTGCTTCATTATTGGTACAGGAGTTCGGAGAACACGAAAACTGTACTGAAAAGGCGCCAGTTTTCTGACTGTCTAACAGTTCATCGGAACAAACCTATATTAAATGTTGTAAGCCAGATCTGAATCTCCCAAAAAAAAAAACCACTCCGTTGTAAAACTGAGACTCGATCTATCTCTAGATGACATTCGTAGCATATACCTCTCATGGTAGTTCAGTGTGGAAACTGCAACTTTTAACATATTTTCTTTCTCCCTTCCTTCCCTGCATAGAGAATTATACAGATTAGTGAATAGAACATTTCATATTTCTTACGACTACATATTGTTCAATTACTTGACCTTTCTTAAACATGTTTGAACCTATGGGCTCGAACTTCGAACACCAAACGCGTTTGGCCCTTCCATTTTAAAATCCTTCGAATATCGTCAATACTTTGTATTATATTACAAATAAGACCCTACGCCAGTGATTCCAAAAGTGTGCTTCCCGGGGCGCCGTGGTACCGTCATAAGGGTGCCGCGAAATATTCATTTAACAATTCCTCAATTTTCTTGGAATTTCCAATTCTCAATGGACGTTCAATAAATTGATTTTGAATTTAAAATTCGTGTTTAATTTGTTTTTCAACTATCCTAACCACATGCTGGTTGTCCAGTCTCAATATGGATATTCCCGAAACAGTTGAAATTATATATTTTATATTATTCCTAAGAAAATAAAAAGTATGTATATGTAAGCATTAATTTTTCGCTGTTAAATAGGTAATCGCCTTTAACAAGGAAAGTTTTCCAATTTTCGAGAAATTCAAAAATTTAGAAAAAAAATATGATGTTTCAAGGCGCACCGGAAAAAAGTGCGATTACATAGGGAACCACAAACCTAAAAAGATTGGGAACCTCTGCCCTACACTATGACCATAATATCACAGAATTATCTTCATCTAAATTCTTTTATTTTTATGATCTAATTCCTTTTACACAATTGATGATGATGGTTGCGGGCTGCTTCCCCCAATTAAGTTCTGGGGGCCCACAATGTCTCCACTGGCTTTTAATATTACCATACCTATTAGGCAATAAGGGTGTTCGCAGCAGTAGGTACAACTCATTGCCGCAATCAAGACAATTAACATTTACATAGCTGTGCACATAGCTCTTGCTCTTGTTACAAAATATATCTTGCTCTTCTGCAGAGACCTTGCTGGAGTAGCTTCTTCTCTCCTATCCAGAGAGAAGTGAGCATAGCCAACAGCTTCCTCCTACCCGTACACGAAGGCCTTGTAGTGCGGCGGGAAGTTTTCTTTCTTCATCACCTCGGGAAGATCGCTCTCCGTCAGAACAAGGGGCCTATTTTCTTCATCATCTTGGCTCTCAGTGCCTCATAGGTGGTATAGGCGAGTACGACGTGCTCGGCGGTCTCTGGAATCCGACAAATTGGGCATAGGGGATCGATGTTTATACCATGTGTGGCGAGTTTAGCTCGGAAACCCCCATGCCTCTGAGGAACTGTGAGACCCATTAGTTGGAGAGGGCCCATATTGATTCTAGCCGTGAACCAACGGTAGGAAAGTACCCACCTGCCATTCTTGCAAGGTTTCTTTTTGGAGGATTCTCTTCCATCCGTTCGGTTCTTCACCAATTCACACTTGGAAGTTCTCTGGTAAATCCGCCAGCCCTTCCCTCTTTACCGTGTGTCGGTAGTAATCTTCCTGCAGAAGGAGATCGATAGTTACGCCTCCTGCTAACACCTGTACCGCCCCGTGAAACACTGTTCTGTATGCTCGAGTGACTCACAGCAGAGCCATCCTCTGATTTGTCGCCAAACTTTGCGAGAGATATCGATTCCATGCAGGGTGCGCATATCTCAAGATACCTAGTACCACTCCTTTATGAATGGTCTACGTTGCTGGGTATCTGAGGCTCCAAAATGCGCCTCCGATACGATTAACTCCTTTAAGAGCGAGGGCTACCCTACTTCTCATGTTGGGCGTCACATTGAACTTTCTTCCTATCCTTATGCCAAGGTATGTGACAACCTCACTGGATCGTATCACTGCTCCTTGTACTGTGAGAGTAATAGGGTGGGGCCCTGTTTGTCATACCCCTCGAGTCTTGGCAGCACCCATATTCAACTTCTTCTTCTCACACCATGCCCTATCAGGCGAACCGGCCAGATTAATCGTTTAATCTTGCTGTTCGTCGTCACTGTGTCCCTTCAAACGTGTGAGAAAAGCTGTTTGGTTCTCCCTAAGCTAAGCATAAATATGCATTGTTCATTGAAATATTAAAGACAATTTATTTAAGTTTCGTTTTAATTCTTTAATCTTTTGGTTTTGTTTTCTGTTTGTATCGCCTAAAGTTGGGCGGATGTATAGTAAGATTCCCCATGTTTTATTCAATTTATCCCTTTCACAACTGTGTATTATAACAGGAAAATCTCGTCGCTTTTTCTTAGTACGAGGGTTGTTCTCCCAGTTCCTCTAAATCATTTTCAATTAAGCTTTGTTTATTTAGCGGTCAATGCTGTTATGAGGAATCTCATTCTCCAGAGTAGAATTATTATCATTTCATTATTTTAAAATTACATCAATAATTCAAAAACGATTACATGCTGTTCGTTTTTCCTGGTAATTAAATTAACCGTGTAAATTTGGTGGTTTTGGTTGATATCATAAAGGAAAAAAACGGAAATGGGTCCTTTTTTCGAGCATAACTTCCTTACCTAAATTGCTGTTCAATAATTTCAAATTTGCAAGGAAAAAAATTGAATGGGAATTTTTTTTAAATGTAAAGAGTATTCTTATAAAAATATAGATTCATTTTTCTAAATTCATTTAGCTTCTGTTGTAAAATATAACTCCAATAATATATTTGTGGGAATAATAAAATTTTGTCAAATTTATGATGTTGATATTTCCCAGTTTTAGCCATTTCTTTCTTAATAGTTCACATTTTCCTTTATCCTATTTTTTTTATATTATAGATTAAAATTATAACAGAGAATGTTATTTTTTTTTTACTTGAGTATGTTATCAATTACTTTTTAGCATATCAATGTTACTTTGCTGTAACTTCAATGGTTCCTAATGGTTTTTTCAACTGACAACTGAGATTTAAGTTATAACAAATATTTCTCATACACCTCTGTAGGAATTATCCACTCTTTTATTACTTCTAATACGATGTGTGATTTCTACTTCTGTGGACATAAAACGATTGTTCGGTTGGGAATAGATTTTTCTGCACAATGGTCAACGATTTGTTTTTGAAAACTAAAGGGATGCTTGCCACTAGCAAATTCAGTGATAAAAAAAAATGAGGATGGCAAATTAAAAGACCATTGCAATTAAATGTAGTTTTTTATCTTTTTAAAAACTTTCTTTTGACACATTAAAAAGTTTTATTCGGTATTTTGTCTAATTTCAGAGGTTTTAAAAGGGGCTCTCACTCTGGCAAATATTATGCACTAAAATAACATCTTCAAAACTTCGTGCAAAATTTTTGCCAGTGAGGAGAAATATTGCTCAAAGAAGGGGTATTCAAAATTTTTATGGACCGTTTAAAACTTTTCTAAAACATTTTTACAAACCCCTCAAAATTCTGGAAAAGATAGCGCAGTGTGAGGGGTCTGACAAAATACTGCTTAAAAATTCCTCATTCTGTCAAAAGCTTTGGCCGCGTGCACCGCGATAAAGTGTAGGTTGGAGGCTCAGTTCACGGAGCAGATTACGTGACCGAGGGTCAGTCCATTCTCCAACCAATTCCTGACCCGCTCACACTCTTTTCTTCTTTTCCTAATTATTTTTATTAAAAGTCTCCATCAACCCTGATCCACAATGTAACTATGAAACTTGCAACCTCCAGCCCTGGACAGCGACGAAGGCAGTTACGAAAGGCTCCGTCCTTCCATCGCGAAAAGCTTAATCGATGTTGAAACTTTGTGTTGTGTGAGGGGTCGACGACTATTTAATGTTTTGCTAATAAGTTAACTCAATATTTTCGCACAAAATTTAGCCAGTGTGATGGCCTCTATGATGATTTGTACGAATTTATTTTGAGAAATCAGTATCTTAGGACCATAGGACGTAGAAATGTCTGCCAGCACTCAAACTAAAGCTTGTTAAATGTACTGTAAAGTATTTTATGACGTTTATCTTCGTAGGAGGAATGTTTTGGTTAATATTTGACAAAATAAATGCACAAAATGTTAATTTCTAGTTGTTCCGATAACGTTTTTGATTTTTTAATAAATATATCTCAGAAACAATAAGACGTACACATGCCTGCCAACATTTAAAATAAAGGCAATTTGACTTACTATAATGTAGTTTATGTCACGTATCTTCGTAAGAGTTGGAGTTTTTATGATATTCGGTTATCAACATAACTTTTGCACATGAAATATTGTCCAAACTACTATAAATTAATATATTTGAGCAAATATCATAAAAACTACTACTCCTACGAAAATAGACGTCATAAACTACTTTATACTACATTAAACTAGCTTTAATTTGAGTGATGGCATACATCTGTACGTCGAATGGTTTTCGAGATATAGATTTCTCAAAATAAATTCACTAACTTCTAATTTTTCGGTGCATTTTTTTTATCAAATTTTACTATTCAAAACGTTATAACTCTGGAACAATTGGAAGTAAATTACGACTCATATTTTAGCGAATTTGCTCTACTTCAAATAATGTCCTCTTAGGTGGTCTAGTGTTGCTGGTAGTTTTAAAGATATAGAGCCCGAATAAAAAATTAATTTTTTTTTAACGTTTTGAAACAGCCGCCATATTTTAATCCCCTTACCTATACTTGGCAGACTCATCAATTTTGACTAGTAATTATACATAATTTTTATTAAAGTAAGCAGAAATCGGGATGAGATAACTGGATGTTTTCTTCTCTTAGGCTCTTGTTACTATACGGTACATGAACGCATTAATACGAATAACACTCATTTAATGCAGAATTTAATGCTCTTTAATTATAAAAAACTTAAAAAAGTTTTTCGCTAGATTGCACCGTTTAGTAGTTATAGACGAAAAGAAAAATAGACCATGCTCGTTGCTTTATTAAATTAATTACTGATTAGTAAGTTTTAGAAAAGAAAAATACTTTTCCGTGTTAAATGATGTAGAAACTAATGTTTACGATTATTTGCTGATATAGGTTTTATGAGCTGTGCTTTATGTATCAGGCTCCTGTGCCATTTGATAGTAACTTTAAAAACTCAATTGATTTCAAAATGTTCTACATCGAGTAACTACTTCCAAGGCCCTCTTTCATAATGAAAGCTAATAGTATTAGTTCATAATACAAGTATAGTAACAATGTGGTAATTGCACTAATACTTTTTTTTCACAATAGGGAGGACTATTAGTGATATTACAGAAGTTAAAAAGTACTAAAGTACGAGTTACAATTGTACAAGTCAGTGTAATTGTATTAAGTTAAATCGAAAAGACTAATAGTATTAGTTTGTACTTTATTATGAAACAGGGCTCAGCTGTTACAGCCATTTTTTTTTTTATTTATACTACTTTCCTCACCCTATAAATAACACTAGGAAAAACTGTTTTAATGCCAATACTAATAATTTACATTCTGGAAAAGCTTTCATGTAAGGATTGAAGGTGGGTTCCTTTTATCAATATATATCACACCACTTTCGTTGAAAATGTTCTTGGCCTGATAGTCCTCAACATGAACGATCGAGAGAGTCTCTTGAGCCCTTCCGTTATAAAACTCTTCCCTTATTGTATCCTTGATACTTCTTCGTAGAGCGTATCGTTTTCAATGACCATAGATGGCCGTTGAAAATATAAGGTATTTCATATTTTGCTCAATTCCCTATCACGCCAAATGTTCAGATTTTCAATAAATGTGTGTACAATTTACCAGCGCCCTCCTTTGTGACTTCGATCCCTCTTATGGATCAAATATTTAAATAATTCAAATTATTAATTTTTTAAAAAATTTTTGATAGCACCCCTGACCTTTTTTCCTTCATATTTTGAAAAATACAGTCAATCATTTATATGTATAATATTATTTTTATGAAGCGAATTTTTTTTTTTCGTGACATACTGGAAGATTGTTGATTGACTGTGTGTATAGATGAAACTTCTTTTTTTTTTTTTTATTAATCTTTCCTATTTCATAAATGGGTTGCAAGGAAAAACAAAATTATCAGATTTCTGAATAAGTTATAAATATTTCGAATTTCGTTGTGTAAAAACGATTTAAACATAAGAATTTATTTTTTCCTGTTATTTCATTATTTCTTTTTCGTCTTAAGACGTCTTGCAGTACGATACTCTGGTGACATCCGACCAATAATCCTAATAAACTTATGACAGTGAACCTGCTTCCACGGGTATTAATTAATGATTTAATAATGGATTAATTATTATTTTCCACATTCATTGGTGTTTGTGATTATTGCACCGTTTCCTATGGTCCTGATGCAAAGCCTATAGACTTTGTTAAGAGAGGTCTAACGGAAAAAAAAAATCACACCGGATTGGTAACTCAAATTCTTCAGCTTTATTTAGGTAGACTTCAGTATCACTGAATCTTCCGTGGACCTCGAAGACGTTGTAGGTAAATTTTGGTTCCGTAGTTTCCGCTGAATTAAACTCCTTATTTAGTTTTAACAAAGTCCAAGGTTATATATAATTTTTAATTATATATATATAATCATAATAACCTTCAAATACCATACACGCCGGAGATTTTTTTCTTATAGCAGAATATTTCTCATTTTAAAAGGTTTCGTCCTAAAATTCTCGGAAAGGATCAGTTTATTTTTTAATTTGTATTTTTTTTTATTAGAAATTTTGAGGGAATTTTTAATAAAACAACAATATTAAAAGAAAAATATGAGAAGGTAAAAAATTTTGAAATCTTAATAATATACCCATTTGCCGGGTGTTATAAGCCCAGCAAATGACTCATCAATTTTGACTAGTAATTATACATAGTTTTAATTAAAGTAATCAAAAATTGGGATGAGATAACTACCTTTTTTCTCCTCTTGGGGTCTTGTACTAATCATTCTCCTCTCATCTGTTCGTTAACACAGCGATCGACCAAACAATTAACTTAACATGAGGTAATTTAGTGATATTTACCTGTATTCTCTTCACACTACTGTTTCCTCAATTGCATGTTGATTTATTAATTACGATTAAACATGCTTAATTTAGTGTGTAAAAATTATCTGTTTGAATTTGTTAAATATTATTTTCTTGATAATCATGATAGTTAAAAGCTTAGTTCGCAAATCCGATGATTCGATTCCGATGTCAACAACTGGAGACTTTACACCTAAATCCACCGTCAAAACCAAAATCAACATCATAGCCAAAGACCACCAATTTTGGATGGTAAGTAAAAGTTATGTGATGCGCTCAACGCACCATATTTTCTCTCTTATTCCATGAAAACCATCCATTTTTAAGCTACATTAACCTATACTAAAATAAGCAAGAATAAATTCTCTGTATTTTACTGTATAACGTTTTTGGTCCCAGTATCATCGTTTCAGAGCAGCGTGTCGTAATTTAACGGGTGTTCAGTCTGAAGAAGACATTTCGGTGAAAATTGTTGGAGAAGTCTTGAAAATTTGCTCATTTATGTTTTTATTGTTCTCATCACGAATTTAAAATGTTTGACCTCAAATAAATAATAGTAAATATAATATTGATTTACTATTTCTTTGATATAAATCGGACTCGTAGGCAAAATTATTTTCTGTTCTTGTTTTTTCTGTACTGTAATGATGCTTATTTCATCTCAAACCATTTAAATATTAATAAATACTTTATAATAATAATTGTGAATAAAAGTGTCCACCAGGTTAAAAAAAAACACTGGAAAATTACTTGGGGCTGTCAACTAGGGTTCTCACCCTAATCACTCATAAAAACACAGAAGCAAGGAAGAAATTTTTAGTTTGTCATACTGCTTACTATAGGGAGTCATCTAACTGCTTAGGCTTGTTGGTCATATTAATCTTCTACACAGATTAATATATTTTTTGTTTTGTATTTATTGAAGTATTGACATTTGTTGTTTCAAATGTTAATATTACTACTAATTAGATAAATTTGAATACTATCTCATACTAATTCAGTAGCCTGTTTGTCTCTTATGCTTGAAAGCACCATATTTTTTATTTATTGTATTTTTAAGTTTATTTAATTCAATTTTAAATAAATGCTAAATTTTTTTCTTACCCATTCCGGAAAGTTCTTTTTTTAATAGTTTTGTTCAAATAAGAATATGTTAGTTACCGTTCAATCCTTAATGATTAAATTTTACCCAGCCTGAAATTATATACTTCTTTTTCTTAAACATCAATCGATTATAATTTATTTTTCTTTATGGTCTTATTTTTTTTTTTTTTAGTTATAAATATTTATTTATAGTTTTAGTATTAAATATATTTTAGTGGTATTTAGACACATGTATAGAAAAGGGTAAGGAAAGGAGGTGTGGAGAGTAAGGCAGTTAAATTTATTGCTCCAAGCCTGGATTGATCCCGTTAAGACTCCACCAAACCATTAACAGCCCCTGTCTTTCCACATTTCAATTGCCTTCAATTTACACTTCCCGCAAACTGTTTAGTAAACATCTTGTTTCAAGTTATATTGGTAGATTTGGAATATAAAAACTAAATTCATCAAATTATTTCTGTAAATAATATTATATTTTGGTTATAATAATTGTATTAATAATATGCTATGATTATAAATATTTTAATCAGTAATTAACTACTTTTAATATATTATAATCATTCCAGATTTACTTTAAATAATATTTGATCTCTATGTTTTTACAAATCTCAAAAATCACAGTTTTAATCTAAATAAATATCATCTACTACGTTTTCATAAATTTATATAAAGGATGCCGTTCATTGGATAATTATCTTCAATAATTTATCCAAAACTATTTATATTAATTAATATAGATTTATGATAATGATCAACTTTATTAAGGTTTGTTGTGTGTTAACCAATTTACAATTAGTAAATGAACATTCATTGAATACTAGTACGAGAGTATATTCATAATATATTGAGTCCTGATGGGTTATAAGCAGAGTTTTTTCTACAGTGCACTTAATGGGTTTCTGAAACAAACAATTCAATTATGTTGTAAATTAGTTTATAAAAATCAGATTAATACATATCATATTACTCTATAAATTATTTTACCACAGTTATTTATGTTTAAATCTTTTCTTTATAAAAATGTGGATAAGATGTGTACTAAGGGATATACACAACCAACAAGTTAAAACATTGGGATTCTTTTTATTATTCATAATCATACAGGGTACAATATTATTTAGAAAAAAGAATATATTTATTGTTGACTGTCAATTTTTTATGCGAAGATGGCTGAGGAGGTCTCGCACAAATAAGTGAAACTTATTTTATTTGTTCCTGAAATAATACTACAAAGCATAAAATTAAATATTATTAACTGGACTCACTCATAAAAGCTTAAATTAAAAAACAAAAATTTATTAAACTGATTTTATTTTATAAAATACTTCACTTACTGCAGCCCCTGACTATCTTTTCCTCGAATTTAGGGGAAATGTTAGGTTGATACTTGGTTAGGTGATTCCTTTTAATTAAGAAAACATGTTTAACAATATTGACTAAATAAATTATACATGGATGTTAAAAAATTTAGGAAACATACAAAAATTAGTAAATGTGTTAATATATGATTGTATAAGAAAAATAAACCCTGAAGGCAGAGAAAATTATGATTTATTTTAATAAAATTGATTTTAATAAGTATCTTCATTAAGTATTTAAGTTATTAAAGGGGGTCTTTCAGATAAATGTATATCAAGTTAATTATTTGTAAGATTTAAAATTGTATAAAATATCTGTAATATTTTATTTCAGATTTACTTCATTTGACTCAGGTACACTTTATATATATAACGTTAAACAAGAAGATGCTGGTAGTTATACGTGAGTATTTTAAATATATCTCTCTTGTTACTGGCATGCATTAATATTTATGTATTTAAAGTATATTCAATTCATTTTAATACTATCATTAAATATTTTGGTATTTTTTCATTAATTATTGTGTGATTGAATAAATAATATTAGAGAATAATTATAATCACAATATCTTAAATATTTTACTGCTTATATTTTCAATTAGTTTTTATAATCATTTATATTAAATCTAGAATGCATTATTATTCTATTGTTGCTTTTTTGTATCAATGAGTAAATTTTATTCTTATAAAAGTAAAGAACATACTTTACAATCAATCAGATCAAATCACTCATTGATAATCTTGAGCACAAATTACTCCTGCCAAGTACATTGTAATGGCATCCATGAGTGATTATTAATTGCTAAGGTTTATCCAATATATTTGACTTTGAAAACACTTGAGATTTGCGATCATGACTGTTGATGGACAATTAAGTTAAGGATGTATAACAACATCCTAACCCCTCCTATATCCAAGGATAGTGAGATCAGGAGTATAAATTAATATTTAGGAATATTAATGCTATTGTTAAGTAAATTTTACTCGACAATACCATTCTATGGTTTTATAATACTATGAGTTTTAATTCAATTGTATCAGTGTTATGATTCTGTATTTTTGTGTTGTTTTTTTTTTAGTTGTGAAGCTAAAAACCCTTATGTAAAGAAAACTCCACTAAGCAAAACTGGCATTATTAATGTCAAAGAAGGATCATCAACTAAACTCGCCCACTTCCTACCCAATTCTCCTCCTTCTACGTTGACAGTTAAGGTCGGGAAGGTTGCCTTCCTTATCTGTGCTGTCTCCGGACTACCAAAGCCCACCCTTTCTTGGGTTCATACAAAGCAAGGTAATTTTTTTTAATTTTAACTAACAATTTTACTCATAATATAATTTTAGTAAAATTGTAGAATTACGAATATGTTGTATTTATATATTCTCTTTTTCGTAGCTATCATTCTCATTACTTATTATAATTTATGTTCCTATATTTCTTCCATCGACCCTATTAATTTTTTTTTCATTACAGATGGCAATAATGTAACATTGCAAACAATGAATTATGGTCTGAATATAATAAAGTTTAATAAAATTCAAGTTCAAAATTCTGGTGTCTACATTTGTACAGCAACTCAAACTGCCAAAGAGAAAACTTATATTATAAACAAGGTACTTTATTGAACTATTTTTTGTCTTGAATATTTATATATAGATTTATATATTTTTTAAAATTTTATAAAAAAGTTAAATAGAATGTTGAAAGAAGATTGTTGACCATATGAGGTAGATTATAGGAGGATAGTCCAGGTGGTGGTCAATAAAGATATCAGATTAGTAAAAAGAAAACTATTTATTGTTAACCTGATACAATAAATAGTTTTCTTTTACTATTCTCATACATCTGTTGACCACCACTCGGAATATCTTCATACAAGTTTGATAGAATGGTTTTCTGTGATGAATCTATTTACTCACCAGTTTTTCCTCTTGATAATGCCTGCTCTGAATTCTTTTTTCTATCCTATTTTTATGAATTCATGGATGAATCAAGGTGTTTGTACCCTGAAATAAGTTCGTAGAATACTAAGAAACATAATTAATTATTAAATCCATTCATTTCTTGTCAATATTACCCAATATAACTGATGAATGTTTTGATCACTAATAAAAGTGCAAAACCTAATATATATTTATTTATTCCACTTTAAACCGAGTGTAAAACATGGGATAGAGATTGCAGCACAGACATAATCTTTATAATGAAAATGTATTGATGTATTGCTGTTGAAATCTACAGAAATTCCTAAAATCTACTTGGTCCATACCTATTCACAGTTTGGAATTTTTACCTTCTAAAACTACTTCCCTACCCCTGTTTTTTTCTCTCTATGGGACCACTAGTTGGTATTACTTTATGGAAGGAAATGGCTGTGTGCTGCAACATGATTATCTTTTCTGGTTCCGTCATGGACAACTTTATCACTTCTTGTTCTAGGATGCTAATGAACTCTCTTCCATATTCCACCTCTTTAGAACAATTGTGGTGAATTTCTTCACTGCAGAGAAATATTCTTCCAAGCACAATATCTTTCTCATCAAATTGATACTAAAAATGAAACCCTATCGGATGCCACCAGAGGCCTTATATTTCCTTGGCCCAAATTCTGAGGCATAGAAAAAAAACCTATTCCAGAAGTAGTCTCTTAGCAGCTGGGACATATTCATTGTCTGTAGGCCATCTGATATGCAGTTCTATTTCCCCCTGTTAAAAGCATTTTTGAAGTCTAGGATGATAATTGCTGCATAACGTTTTGCACTCCTCCTCCACCTCACTTTTACAATTACTTTATGGGCAGCGACAATTACTAATCCAATAGGTTACTAATTGTTGGATTAGTAAACTACTTTTTCCCTAAATACAAACTGGGACTTTGAGAGACCACTTGCACTTTCACTGAATTCTTGTAGCTTGATACAAAGGATTTTCTCAAATAGCATACCTAAGTTTTCTAGCAAACAGGTTTGGCAATAGGTCAAAAACCTTCCTGTACCCTTTGGATTAAGTACAAGATTTTAAGTATCTTCCAAGTTATCAGGAACAAACCTTAGTTGTCACCTGTGTCAGAAATAGTGTTCTGACGATATTATCCTTAACATCTTGTCATTTGGGAAGGTGCAGTGAACCTTTCTTTAACTTCTTTAGTGCTATTTTATATGATCTGCAACAATATCATCATTGAGTTCTTTCCTGTAACACCTTTTACTCTCCTTGATTGCTCTTTTGAGTTTTCTTCTTGTAATCTTGAACTCTTTCTGAAGCACAAAAAACTCTGATGCCTCTGCCATGGCTTACATCTTCTTGCTAGGTAATAACACTGATGAAGATCAGCTGTAGTATCTGTTCATTAGTAAAATGGTGGATGATTTATACTAAGCTATGAGCAGCCCAGCCCATAGCTGAATCATAAGCTCTACAAATGAAAGTGATGTGTATACATGCTTTTTCCTCTGCTGAGCCATGTAGATCAAATGCATATCGTATCATCACAGTGAATGAATCATCATCCATAGTTTGAGTATTCCAGCCAATAGTTCTCCGTAGTAAACTTTTCTTTCTCAAACATATCCAGTGTAATCAAGCCAGGTGGTCAATATGATTTTAAAATATTGACAGGTTTTAAAGAATTAGAATTTTACTAAAAATAGGTATTATAAACTACAATTAACAGAGTAATAACAAGGTTTAGTTCTATCAATCGCAACATGCATATTTATTTTTACATTAAATCACTAATTGAATTGCATATAAAGTGTCAGCATTTAGTGTGAAGGTTGTTGTTTATTTGTACAAAGTTTATAAGATCGTAGAGGTGATGTGGAGAGAGCCATTCATATCTCTTTTTCAACTATTAACTTGGATTGACATTTCAATCCAAGTTAACAGATGATATTTCATTTTCATTGTAACTAGTACTAAAAATTCCATTTCACAGATAAAAATTAGTATTTCATCTAACGAAAATCAAGTTCCCAATTAGTACAGACTTATCCACAGGTGTTATCCACACTGATACACAGTGATCACCAAGTGAGATATTGAACCAAGTGCATTCCATCCAACTCCCTAATTAAGCCTCTCCCTTTTCAGCACAATGTGTGAAAATGGAATAGGTTGCTTAAAAGTGCATTATGGGACACTTTTGTTATGGATTTAGCTGTTAAAACTTTTTATCTGTACCAAACATCAGTAAACGTAAACAATAAAATAGTCCTCACAAAATATAAGTAGTCAAATCTTCTGCGGCACTTCCCCAAGGCAGCTCTCACAGACCTCTGATTGGGAAATACTTTTATAAAGAATTGTAATTTGACCTCACCAAGTTTTTATTTCTCTTTAGTTATTTCTTCTTTCTATTTCAGAAAGTTACCGTCTCTGTAGAAACACCTCCACAGATCATAGAAAAACCAAAATCAGAAGTCTATCCTGCTGCAAAAACTGTTAGGATCGATTGTGAAGTGAAGGGACATCCACTGCCTGAAGTTATCTGGTATAAGGATGGAGTTCAGCTTTATATAAATGGTGTGTTTTGATATTTTTCAAAGTTTAACATATTTCATTAGAATTCATGCCTCATGAAATAGAATCTAATACTATTTAAATTATCTAATTTTTAAAAAATGAATATTTCTTTGTTCGTACTTTATGCACATCCATAACATTCTTCTGAATTTGATGAAGCTTTTAATAAATGTTCAGAATTTTCCTGGGAAAAATATAGGCTGGCCCAATTTTTTCGGTAAAAAAAAGTTTTTAACTAAATTAAGCTCAAAAAATATAAATTCTTTTCATGGTTATTATATGTCAATCAGTTTGTCTCTTTCTGGAGAAAAAGAAAAAAATAATATTGATTCTTTTAAATAATTTTTTATTCACTAAAAATTAAAAAAAAAAAAAAATAATATGGATTATAAAGGATAAGTAAAGTAGGTCAACAAATTTTTTTTAGGAAAAAGCAAATCATATCTGTTTTTAGCATAATCTAAAACCCTCAAATGCCATTTTTTTAAAGAAATTAAAAATTATAATGAGGGGAAGATAGTTGACCGTAGATATATAAGAGGAGAAGATGGTCGGGGGGTGCAATCAGCAGAAAAACTCAAATAAACAAAAGATTATTTATTATATACGTTTCGACCTTATTTTCAGGTCTTCATCAGGGAGTTGTAGGCACAAAATTCTGGCTAAACTGTTCAACAGTTTCTGCTCACCGTAACCAACCCCCAACCATCTTCTCTCAAATTAAAAATTAGAAAATTTTCTCCTTGATTTGTTAGGAGAATTTTTTTTTTTATTCTGGTGATTATTTTTCATATTATCGTTCATAACTCCTCTGATTTTATCCAATTCTTACTTAAATACAGCTGCTGGAAAGCTGAATGTCTCCTCTTTTAACCTACATTAACAAAAAATTAATATCTGGTTAATCACAAGTTAGACATAATAAAGGAAACATATTTATGATGGTGAAATAAAGTTTTATGCATAATTGTTTGGTATAAATATTTAATAATTTTTTTTTTAATTTTGGATACCTTTAAAATATTTTACAAATGTGTTTCTTTCTGATTTAGTTTAAAAATTACTGATCCAATAATATTTGTTACGAAAAAACAATTACCTGAATTATGCATATTTCTAGGTTTCGTGGAAATTTTCAAATGTTATCCTATTTTGTATCGCCACATCTCATATTATGTTTTATTTCCCAAGTATTCTTGAATTTTCTCTATCATTCATAGTTCCAATTGATGACTTTAATGAAATCATTGTGCAGGCAGGATAAAAAAGAACCCTAAACAGCTGGTTTTGGGAGCCGCAGTGACCCAGGATACAGGAGTGTACCAGTGTTTTGCTGGTGACGTATGGGCAGCTGCTAGGATTGTGGTCAACTCCCGACCAGACCAGCCACAGCCACCTGCAAATCTGACCTGCATCCCTCTCAGCTCCACACAGATCCGCCTTTCTTGGACCCCAACGCAATCCGGGGTCGTGCAAGCATATTCAGTTCATTACTTTCCAACAGGCAAGTTTATAAATAATTATTAGATAGGCATAATAACTAATTTATTTGATAAGTTCTTTAAATTATATTTTTGTAAGTTAAAAGTGAATTTTTCTCTTATATCTTTTAATAAATTTGTATTTTAGGTCTTGTCTATTTTTCCTTTTCATCATCTATATTAATATGGTGTTGTCATGTTCCCTGTTATATTATTATAATTCATATATGTAATAAAAAAGTGATAGTTCACAATAAAATTTTAGTAAAATTTATGAATTTATGAGAAAGAAGGGAAAAAATATTCATAAATAAAATTTGATAATGATTACATGTGATCATGCATCTAGTTTGAGAGCTGAGTCAGTGTGTTTTTCCCTTTTAAATAGATACTTAATTTAATTTAGACATTTGAATTTACTATCTACCTCCCTACCTTTCGAAGTAGGACTGAAGATACACTTACTTAATAATAGACTTTTAGAGGGCCCATTACAATCTTGTAAATTTAAAGCCATCTTTAAAGGCTAGTTACTCTCCACATATACTAACCAAGACAAATAAGTGAGCTCTAGATATCCAGAAATCAAGCCTTGCTTGAATGTTCCAAGTAATGTAATCATAACAATTGACATTAAAATGAAGGATATGCATCAGGGCTACAGTCAAAAAAGAAGAAAGAAGTTATTTATTCAGCCAATGTTTTGACCAACAATGTAAGCTTTGATGAGGGCTGTTGGGTAGAGGTGTAAAAAAATACGCCTCAACTAGGTTACATAATAATAATTATAAGAGTATTATAATTATAATAATTTTAGCTAGTTGAGGGGTCTTTGTTTACACTCCACTCTACAGCCCTGATGAAGAACTACATAGAAGGTTGAAACGGCAGAAATTAAATAACTATTTTTCTTCCTTCATGAAAACAGCCTTGATTATCTTCTTCAAATTAACTGAAATCATTTATATATTGACATTAAAATGTTTTATTACTAGTATTCTACTTTTCAATGTCTCTAAATATTAATTAAATTATAGTTATTATTATTTATTGTTATTTACTTAATTCATATATTGCTTACTTGATATTTCTGATAATCCTTAATTTCTTATTAGCAGCCATATTATTGTCTGAGCCCTAGTAAACTTACATCTTATTAAATGCTAGTAAATTTCTGAATTAAAGTTTAATATTTAATCTCTAGATTAAATTGTAACATTAAAATTACATTGCATGTAATTTTTGAATTTGTTAAAATGTGACTTGTTTCAATAGAAGGAGGAGAGGAGTATAAAGAAGTAGCACCAAACAACACTTATACAGTTCAGAAGCTTCAGCCTTATACCAACTACACCTTCTATATCAGATCGTATGGCACATCAGCTTCTGAACAAAGTCATCGTGTTATTTGTTCAACTGGTGAGACAGGTGAGTTCTATAAAAATGAATTATACATCATAGAACTTTAGTATAACAAATCTCAAGAGGTTTGCAAAATTTTTATATGGATGGATTTGTTTTATCAAGTTAAATTAGGGTTTAGATGGCTAAAAATTCATTGTAGATAAGATAATTTTTGCTGTATAGATGCTGCTGTATTTAATTATTATTTTCTGAGAGGGTTTTCAATTCATTGTATGGAAGTTTTTTTACATGCTCCACTCATTATATTGAGGTTTTTTTTATACAATGATTTGGCTAATTTAGGGGATTTAAAAAGATTCATTTATATCAACGTTTTCGTTACATGGTTCGTTGTTACATTGTTCAATCAGCTGCAAATATTTATATATTAACACTATTTCATATTATAAGATTGAGCTTATAAGTAGATAAGTTTTTTTATTCTATTATTATTTAATTTCTTTAACAGTTCCAAGTGGAGGTCCATTGGTGAATGTGACTGTCACTGGTTCCCAATGCCTATTGGTCTCCTGGTCACCGCCTCCTACAACTAAGGCTAGGGGAACGATAACTAGCTACAAAGTCCAGTGGAAAAGGGTTAATCAATCATCAGTCAACTTTGAACTACTTCCAGCTCATATCAATCAATATAGGATTGCAGGTGAAAATATGTTTTAAATAGAATAAAAATTTCTTTTATGTACTTTAGTAAATTATTGATTCCTGAATGCACCAATTTCTCATCTAATAACACAATTATTTTAATTATTAATCATTATTATATTCTTGCTCTTAAATACAATATATACCTTTATTATATATATTATAGGTTATTGACAGTATGTGAATTTGAGGGAGTTAGTCTGGGCTGCCCTTAAGGATAAAAAAATAGTTTTCAAATATTTATTGCCCAAGTTTCGACCAACAATGCAGGTCTTTATCAGGCCCATCATATGATGGATGGTGATGTTAACAAAGAACTGTCCCTTTTTTGCTCGATGTTGAGATGGATCAGCCCCTTTGTTCTTTGTTAACATCTCCACGAATCATAACAGCCCTGATGAAAACCTATTACATTGTGGTTTGAAACGTCAGCAGTAAATAAATAATTAAAAACAATTTTTTCCTCCTTGACTGTAGCTCTGACCATCTCTTTCAAACTTTATTATAATAAAATTATTTTAAAAAATAATAATAATTAATTATAGAACATTTGAATTTAGTATTATATAAAAAATAATGAAGTAAGCTTTATGATTAAAGATTGTTTTTTCATGTAATTGCATATTTTGTTCAGAAATCCAAATTATGGAATTGTTATTCAATTGACACTAGTTATGTGTTCCATGAAATTGCATGTTTTTCTCTTTTTGGAGAATCGCCAAGTTTTGATTCTAGTTGCATAAAATTAGATTTGTGCATTATAAAAGGAATGTTAAAAAACAAATTCATTGTTACTGTTTTTAACTTGAATTCCCTCTCTGTCAAAATCAAGTCTCTCCTTATTAATTATTTATTATAAATTATAAAGAAGATAATTGTCCTTTGTGCACTTTGTTATCCTGTATGAAACAAAATTAAAATCATTGCAACCCTGCTTTCCATTTCTTAATTCATATCTTGTCTATCTTTTATAAAAGTGAAACAAAAATAATTGTGGCTACATTTTCTATTTGGAAATATTTATTAAAAATGGAGGAATAATCAAGACTCCTGTTTTTTGTCCAAAATACTAACACTTTTCAACAACTATTTTCTTACAGGTTTAGAAAGTGGAGAAAGATATATGATACGTGTTTTGGCTGCCACGTCCCTTGGTTGGCCAGAATTCCCTGATGCTCAAGCCTGGATAAACGTCACATTACCTCCTACATCAATCAACTTCCCACCTCCTTCTATTTCTACTTCTTCAATCAACTTAACATCTTTGAGGGTAAGTAAATGATGTTCAGTCTTAGTAATGTTTCAAACATAGCTTCTGCAGCTTTGGTTATAAGAAAGCATAGAAACCATAGAAAAAGGCAGAAAATTTTACTGAAAAATTCAAAATGGTACTTATTACAGATTTTCAGCATAATTATGAGCCATGTCCAGAAAGTAAGAGAACTGTTGGGCTGTTGTGTTGTTTGAATTTTTCTTTCAAAAGTTGGGAACACTGAGGGTTGTTGAGGGGTCTCCTGAACACAATGTGCACCAGAGACCAACATCAGTGTCCTTAACTCATCTCGTAGTGCCTGTTTCTATAGAATATACCCATAAGAAATCCTGCGAAGTGCAAGATGAACACTGTCAGAAGGTTTCTTCTTGCAGAAGGAAAAACTTCAAATGAAATTTTGGCACATTATAAAGGTAAAGGTGTTATGAACTGAACAAACGCAATTAAATGGTGTTGTGATTTTAATAAATGTAGAACGATTATTCATGATGAGCACAGGAGTGGAAGACACAGGGCAATCAAATCTCAGCAGTGACACACTAGTTCCCCAACTGCCAAAAAATTCAAAAGCATGATTTTGGCCCAAAAAAATCATGTCATCAATGTTTTGAGACTGAAAAGAGATCATTTTGATCGATTTTTGCCTCAGAAGGAGACGATTACTGCAGCAGAATACTATGAGACCCTACAAAATAATAATAGAGCAATTTAAAACAAATGGAGAGGAATGTTAATGGTGGGAGTGTATTTGTAGCACAACACCCGTCCACTCATGACCAACGCTACCAAGAGGCTTTGGAACTCGTTTGGTTGGGACATGTTGAACCATCCTGCTTACTTCCTTGATATGGCACATTTATATTTTCATCTTTTCACCTTCTTGAAAACTCCCATGGGTGGAAAAAAAATTTGAACCGATGAATGGGGAGGTGAAAGAAGAGTTCTATAAGGGATGAAGGAGATGACATGATAGTTTTATGTGGAGGTCATCTAAACGTTTGAGTCACAACTTACAACCTATAGAACAGGAAGGGGGTTATGTGAAAAAGTATTAACATGTAGCTCACTCTTTTCAACATCATAATTCAAAAATGTGATTTTTCAAGAGAGCAATTTTAAAGTTCAAAAGTAGAACAAATTTGTTAAAAATAAATTCTAAGCCATCAACTAAAAGTTTTTACTATGCATAGTAATTTTATAAAAATAATTTCTTTTTTTTTTTAGACTAAAAATTGAGTACTCCCATCTTCTAGACATGCTTCATAATTAATTTAGGTGCTATGAATTGGTTGAATCAGCATTTTTTTTTTTTTTATATAAAATCTTTGTCTAAAATCAACTTCATTTTAAAGTAAATGTAAAATTCTTTTTGTACTTAAAAGTATGATAAAATGATACTTTTTGATTATAAAATGTTGGTTAAGAGTTAATTTTGTATTAATGAAAACTTCTTTATTTACTAGTATAATTTACTTTCATTTATAGGTTGATTGGAACTATAACTATCCTCAAAACATCGATGGATTCGTACTTACTTATAGAAAAGTGAGAGGAGGGAATGAAGGAAATATTTCAATCCCTGCAAATGCTACCTCACATATTATTTCAGGACTGGGTAAGTGTTTATTTAAAAACCTACAAATGATTACACAATGGTTTATTATTTGAACTAATTATTTATTGTATCAGTAAATAACAAATATTTATTCAAACGACTTTGTGTCCAACCGATTTGTCGCCAAAGATTGATACAAAAATTGTTTGCTGTACTTTCGCTAATTTTGGTCCCGTCCCGTTAGAATGTTTTTTTTTTTCTTGTCGAGCTATGTAGGTAATGTCTTTGTCTATCAAATGAGCTTATGGAATGTTTTGGGAACTGTACAGTTTTCGAATTATTTAATCAAAAAACAAAATAGTGAAAACATGTTAAACTTCGATTATATGTAATTTATTCATTTGATGATGTTTTAGACCAATTTTTATATAATTATGAGAGATAGTTGACCGTGGATGATGAATGAGGAGAAGATGGTTGGGGGTGCGGTCAATGAAAAACACAAATAAGTACGATTAACTTATTTTAATGTGCCAACGTTTCGGCTAGAGTTTCTAGCCTTCTTCAGGGCTGTTCAACTGTAATGGTGATTAGGCGTTTGATCTTCCAGCGAACAGCCCTGAAGAAGGCTAGAAACTCTAGCCGAAACGTTGGCACATTAAAATAAGTTAATCGTACTTATTTGTGTTTTTCATTGACCGCACCCCCAACCATCTTCTCCTCATTCAATTTTTATATATTTTCAAACTTAATTCCTCATGTTAGAGCACTCGTCCAATTGTTGAAAAACTGTATCCCATAAAATTATTTATTCTTGTCATTATAGTTAATATATCTTGGTAGTATTATATACCTAACTGCACTGCAATGTCATTAACAACATAAAATACTGCCGAGATTATTATTATTATTTTCTTTATTTTAAGGATATGGAATAGTGATTCTAAAACCCTTTTTTCCCACTTGATAAATGGATTGTAATAATTATTATTACAATTTTATTTTTAATTATTGATGATTCAATGTATAAAAAAGATTTATTATTATAATTTTCCTATATAGACAGCAGCTCGTGGTATGATATCAGCCTAAAGGCCTACGCAGGCAAAATGTATGGCGAAGATTGTTCAGTGACAGTTTTGGTTGGCGGTGATGGTTCTCTTCCTCCCCCAATATTAACAGAAGCTGCACCCTTGTCACCTGCAACAATCAGGTAACATGGTGTATTTTTTTATATTTTTTTTATGGTCATTAAATATTTTTATGAAGATGTTTTGTCTAATTATATGAGGAGGTGAGAACCCAAGTGGTAAAAGTGATTATTTTGTGAATAAGAGTTGACTAAATTTATGCTTCAAAATTGTAAATTTATCACTGATTAGTTAGTAATTATTATGGATAATTTCAGAATGTGGTCAATACTAAAGCTTTTCAATCTGATTCAGGCAGTTGATGAAAGCAATAAAACTCTTTTTCGCTAATTGTTGTCTTGTACCTCTTGGCTTCTCATATATTCTCCTAGAAACTTTTGTTTTTTAAGATTATTTTTAAATTTTTTTTCAGAGTTTCATGGAAGCCCCCTCCACATTCATCTGTCTTCCTATATACTCTGGAGCTCGAAAGTAGGGGGAAAATATTAAGAACTCTTGTTACGTAAGTTTTTTTTTTCTGAATATTTATTCCTTTACATTATTTCATTGGTTGTTTTATATTTTAATAAACATATTTTGTGATTATGCCTAATAACAAAAGTCCCACCTATTATAACAGTTCTTGATATGCATTAGACCTGTTCTAGGTTCAGATTATAGATGGATAAAACTTGTGACTCCAAATAATTTTTAAATAAGTATTTGAAATATAAATTACTTACATTTTGAAAAAAAGTATTCCAATTATAAATTGCTTTTGGAAGAAAAGTTGTCAAATACAAATTACACTCATATGTTTTGGAAGCTTAGTATTTTAAATACAAGATGCAAAATACAAAATAATATTTTGTACTTAACTCCTTTCCCATAACTATAAAATGTACATACTAACAGGCGACATGGAATCTTGGCCAAATGGACAAAACAATTTTATTCATATAATGGACTTACAGTATTTTAGTAAATTGAAACATAAAATGTTGGTGCTAAAATGGAATGGATAGATATTCCTAACTTTTGCAAAAAAGAATAATAATATATATATTTTTTTATCTAGGAATAAGACAGAGGTAGAACTAAATGATTTGAATGGTGATACTGTATATGAAACAAGAGTTAGGGCTCATGGGTATCAGAATAAAACTAGTTCTTACAGCATCAAACTTGAGTGTAGGACCCCTCCGTATGGTAAGTTACGAGTTCTTTATAATTAAAGAGCTATATGGAAAAACCTTTGAGTCCAATTTTTAAGTAATGTAACTTCTTGTTTTAGTTATAAATGTGGTAAATGATGTGAAGTGTCAACCAATTAACAGTTCAGTAGTGTTAGTCACATGGACCCCTCTTCAAGTACCTGCAGTCCATAGCTATAATGTATTCTACAGTAGAGATCTCGCAGCTCCTATCAACCTTTGGCATTCCAAGTCAGTCCAGGTCAATGAGTCATCTGTCAGGGTAAGATGTTATTCACTGAAATAATTCTAAAATTAGCCTGTTGATTCTCTATTTCTGATATGTCCACTGGTTCCATGATTTTAATTATTAGGTATTTTTCTGCTTCTTCCATTACTAAGTTTTTTTTATTGTGATTAAATTATTTTCTTCTATTTTTGCTTTTATATATTTTAATAAAATAAGGTACCATGGTTGTTTTTTGTTTTTTTTAAATTCAGGCTCAATAAAGAGGTTAAAGCATGGGTTCTGAATTTATCTGCATGATAAGTTTAGTGGATTGGTTGTCATATGAATGATGATATTGCTCATTTACTACAATAATGTCATAACTTGAAAATCATGATTTTTTTATTGGACAATTATGAATTTTTGTCTTGTTGAGTGTTATTTTTGACCATCATAAATTTTTATTGTCATCATTGAACATGAATCATGCCTTATTTGTTTCATTTTTTAGTGTAGTTTTACAAAAATTAATATCAAATGCACTTCCTGAAAAATCCTGAATATTTAATGATTTTATTGCAACAAATCACTTATATTTAAATCGTATTAAGGCTTTATATAAAAAATAAAATATCAAAGTTCAAATAATATATAATTAAATTATTGTTTATGGAAATGAAGAATATTATTAAATTAGTTCTTTTTGCAAGTAAAGCTTTATTATTTGAAAAATACTTTTAAATGGTAAATTTTTAAAACAAATTTTTGAATTGGATGTAACTTCTACAATTGTTTGTTTGTCAACCATAGCTGACAGGTTTGAAAAGCAATACGAAATATGTGTTGACAATGAGAGGTGTTGGTACATCGGGACCTGGTCCGCTGTCTCCTAACGTGTACTTCATTCTTTCTTCAACATCTGACACCAATTTGCCACCTGAACCTCACCAACCAAATGCCAACAAAAACTCTGACCAGTTTCTTGGTAATTATAAAGTTTTTGAAAAATAATTGATTTTTTCTTACTTCCATTGATTATAAATATAAGATTATTATACATTTATATATAATATATAAAGTTT
This sequence comes from Halyomorpha halys, assembly GCF_000696795.3. Lineage (NCBI taxonomy): Eukaryota > Metazoa > Arthropoda > Insecta > Hemiptera > Pentatomidae > Halyomorpha > Halyomorpha halys. The sequence goes on from NW_027108484.1 coordinate 762,398, forward strand.
TTTGAAATTAATTGATTTTTTCTTACTTCTAATGATTATAAATATAAGATTACTATACATTTATATATATACTGGGTGTCAGGCTACACTATGTTCACTCCCCCTAACCTCTACAATTGCCAATATTTTGGTTAGATTTTTTTTTTTTTTTTTTTTTTTTTGTTTCTGATGATTTGTATATAAAATTAAAAAATATATAAAACAAAATTATTTTAGAAACGATTTGATATGATGATGATGATGATATGAATCCATCATTATAATTAGAGTTATACTGACCAACCGAAGAAACTAAAATGGTTTTGATTATAAAGCATTAATTATGATGATGGATTCACACACAAAATTATGATCAATTCTGAAACAATTTAGTTCATTAAGATTTTTCAATTTTTCACACTATTTGCACATAAATCATAAAAAACAGGAACAAATAGTTACGGTTTTTTATAATTTATTCATTCAGGGTGCATCAGATCAAAAAAGTGTTTGATGAAAATTCATCTTGAAATTTGATCCACTCTCAAATTCCATAAAAAAAAGCACCCTTCCAGAGGAAAATCCAGAGTTACGTGTGAGAACAACTGGATAAAGTTACAACATCAATACATAATACCCTCAAAGGATAAGCTACATGCCTATTTCGTAAAAATCACATCAAAGTTCTAAAAATTGTAAAGGTTAGGGTAAATGACCTTATTTACTGGGACACCCTGTATGTACTGGATTTTAATTTGATAAATTTTCTGAACATTTCTATTTTCCCTATTCCAGGTATTCTTGTTGGTTGTGGGATAAGCATAATATTTATAATAGTCTGTAGTGGGAGTTTGTTGTATAGACGACGGTGCCTGAAAAACAGTGCACAGCCCAGTCAGCATGAAATGACTGCCTTAACTCATCTTCAAGGAACAAAGGTAATATTTTTTTTCTTTGATGTATTTTTCTTTTGAATATTTCCCCTTTCTTTTTTACCTATGTTTTTTTGTCAAATGAACAGAGGATAGGATATATTCATTAGAAATTATTCAGTGATCAGTTCTTTTTACCACAATTTTTTACTTTCTCTTAATTCATTAGTTAGATACACTTTCATTTATATGTTTCCTGAAAAGATTATGTTGGATTACCAAGGATAACTCAAGGTAGTGTGGCTGATCCTTATTTACCAATAAACATTACAAATCACTCTTATCTTATATATTACTTCTATCTCTTCAATCTCCTATGAGGGTTTCTATTTCTCTTCAGCAAACAATAATTGACAGGTGTAATATAATTCTTTATTAGTATTAAATATTTTTAATTATGCTTAAGACATTGTTTAGTTTTGCTTTATTGCTTATACACATATTTTTATGAAAATATGTATAGGATTCTAGCATATATTTTTTTTATGTTGCTATACAGAAGATTTTGGGAAATGCAATATATTATTTAGTTCATAGTACACTACTTTTAAACAAAATGAATCTTGTTTTTTTGTCAAATTACTCTTTGATACTTAGGTACTTGATATATAAGTCGTAGTAAAGTATAGATCTTCCTTTCAATTATTCATTTATTAAATCACATTAAATTATGTATTCGATTTTTTGAGATCCATATCCTATCTTTATCTAACATTTCAGCTTTTTAAAATAAAATTATTAAGTATATTTTAGGTACATGTCAGTTTATTATTGAAAACTGTATTTTTTTTTTTATTTTATGGATAATGTCTTCAACTTCTATTTTAATATTAAATGAAGTGAGCTTGATTATTATCGTTTCTTATTGACCACTACAATTGATTAAGTAGTTTATTGACAGGTGGATCTGTCAGATCCAGTTTTATTTATCTACTTTTGTATCATATCATGATTTAAATATATTTACATTCATTACTGTACTCATTGATTTATTTATTGCACATTGATTATAGAAACTAAAAAGAAATAAATTAGTTCAGAACACCAAAATCTAAGACAAAAAAATATAACTATGGGTCTCTCAGACTCACTGCCTTGCTGTGTGCTCATTATCTAGAAATGTTACCTGTCAAACCTTCTCTGATGAGAATACCATTTCTAATTTCTTTAATTTCTAATAAAATTGATCAATTTTACCATTAACTACACTTGTCAACATTAGTTCTTTGTTTTATTTTTTATAGTTTATCGCAACTATCTGTCCACATACTTGCAACATAGGAAAATTAATGGGTAGTAGATCTGGAGCCAGAGCTCTGGTGTTTATACACAATGTTTCTTACGATGTGATTATTATTTATAATTATAATTACTAATACAATTTGTCCTGGTAGATTATTTTTTTTTTAAATAATGAATAAGGAAATTACAATTTCCTAATGGTAAAAAACTTAAAATAAAAATACAATGTTTTTAATGTGTATTTATTCTATCCTTGGATGTTTTGGGAATCCGAAAATTGTATCTCTTCAGCATTATATAATTCACTGTATGTTTTAAAAATAGTACATCTACAATTGTATACAATTTTTTTTTTTTATCTACGGTAATTAATAGAAAAAGCAATTAATAAATAAAAGATTATTTTAAAATTATATTATACTTATTTAATATTTTAAAGTTATCAGCATAATAATAAATTTTAATTTTTATAACATTTATAATTATGCATTAATGTATTGCTATAACATTTGTTATTATGCTGATAATTTTTAGCGTAATAAATAAGTACAATATAATTTTAAAATACTCTTTTATTTATTAATTGTTTTCTCCATATATTACTAGAAATGAAACATCAAATTGTATAAAATTGTTGATTTACTGTTTTTAATCTATGCTGAAAAGTTGGACATAGTATTCCCGAAACATCCAAGAAGAGAATAAATATGTGTATTAAAAACATAGTATTTTTATTCTAATTTTTGACCTTTAGGCAATTATAATTTTTTTTTTAACAATATAGGTCATATAATAAAACAAATTACTTTTTATAATATTTGGTAAACCATATGACGGTTTGGGAATTCCTACATTAAAATATCCAGAAAAACTCATTTCTCATCTCATTTCATTTGTAATTTTTATATTTTATCTTAAATTTTATTCAAACGAAAAATCAATAATACCTTAATTTAAATTAATAGTTTGTTAAAAATTGTAGAAAAAAAGTATTTATTTTCTGAATCTGGCTCGGCTCAGTCACTAAGGCTAGCTCCATTTTTTTTCTTTTCTTTTTCTCTCCTTTACAGCTCAATCCGTTCAAAACCAATTACAGCTTCTCTGATATTTTTTGCTATATTTTAACAAAATGACTGGAACAATTTAAACAATGGAAGTTCAGTAGTTAAAAAATAATATTTTTAGATTCTGTGAATTCGGCATTATCATTATTATTACCTGAAATATAATTCATTCATATGTTTTTATGAATAATTATCATATAAGTGTCTAACTGGCAATCTCCCATTCTCCCCATCAGCAGATTTTATAGTTTTTAAACTTGCATTTTTTCTAAAAATTATTATGTTAATATTATTATTAGATAAATTACATTGTCAAAACATTTTTTTTTCGAATAGAATACAATTAAAGAAATGAATGCATTTAAATATACTATAATCAACCTATTCCTAAGTTTAGTACTAGTTCCTATTAAATTTTGGTCCCATAAAATTTATACACTGTTTAATGATCAGGTATTAATAGTCTGAATGGTTGAATAATCTTGGACAAGTACAAATGGACATCTCTGGGAATCTCTTTTCAAATCCCAAATTAGAAAAAGTCAATATATTTGAAAGAGGATTGTGGCAGTGACTAACTCATTTCACTTGACTTCTTTGGTGCTCACGCCAGCTAATCATAACATTCTATTGAACTCACCTACCATATCTCTTCCCTTTATGACATCTGCTCTGAGCTAACCTCAATCAGAACAGTTGAGGTAAGCTGTCAGCGGTGTTCTTTCTGTGTAGATGTTATTGAAAGGTTTGCTGGAGATCCTTAGTGTGAGTGTAGGAGTAGAGTTTATGACACAGACTTCCTCTGCAATTGTCTGGACATAAATTGCTTTCAGGTTGTCCATTGATATGATTTTAAGTCCTAAAGAAAACTGCATCATAAATATCTCTTCTTGCTTGATTACTTTTCCAGAGTTCAGATTCAGGCATGAATGGGAAGTCATCCCATAAACACACAAATTTTGTGGCTTTAGTTCCTGAGATCTCATTGAAGGAAGTTTCTAATAGCACTACTACAGTGTGCTGCTTGGTGGAGGATATTCACACTAGGGTCCTCATCATCAAATTGGAATCCTCTGGGCATTGAAGAGGCTTTAAATATACACCCAAGACACATTTCTAAACTATTTCTGTAATACTAACCCCAAAAATCTCTTGAACTGCAGATCTAGAAGAATAGTTGACATCTTCAATGTACTGCTATCTCTATTTAATTTTGCCCTAAGGTTACTTGAAGGGACCTGGGCCTCCATTGTATGTCCATAATGAACTAGGAAACTAGGTATCGGCCAACATGGCCCATCAAAACTCCTTTATTTAGGTTAAGTCTGAAGAAATGTTAGATAACAGCACTTATGGTATATATGGCACAAATGTATGTTGAGTCCATGCAGATTGTGTTAGATCACTTCTCTCGTACATTGTTATTTCTCAAAATCTCATTTTATTTAATATTTCAAAATCATGGTCTCATCATTTTTCCTTCATTCTGAATTCGCCACCTGTTAAATTGTTTTCATTATTAGGAGGAAGGGACTGTGACCATCAGAAATTTATTTTATAATCAGCTTGCTCACATTCTGTCAATATTTCTCATTTATAAGTGTCCATTGTAGTTAAGACCCCATAAGCTACTTTGGCTTATTGATAATTATTATATGTAAGTTTATTAGCTTGCAAGCTAAGGCTGACTTATATAAAACCTCATCTACCTAGTCCTTAATTATGCATTGTAGAAATGTACTTTGTTTTCGGAACTGATGAAAAGGACCAATTTATTTTCAACTAGAAACTAGATTCTCCATGCAATAATGTATTTGTTCCAGTGAGGGAATATTAAACACAGATATCTCAATCACGTTGTCGAATCTGGTGTGACTGGACTCAGTTTGGGACACCACTTAGTCTTGATGACCTTGAAATCATTTGAAAAAATCTCGATATAAACAGAAGAATAAAGGTGGAGCAAATGGTTTGAAGGCTGATTCCAGGATTTCATAGGAATCAAAAATCAAAATATGGTATCATATAACAGAGATTGGTTGAAGAGGCCAGCACTCTCTCATGAACTCACTGACTGTAGGAAAATTAAAATTCAATAACTTTGGGCTGTAGTTCTTGTAGTTTTGGGTTATATTCTTCTAAAAATGTATTTGGACTAAAGTAGTTTAGATATTTACCATGGTTCATGAATTGTATTACTTCAGGAAGGAAGTCTGATAGTTTGCGGCTTAAACATACTTCAACTCAAGATAAATTTGGGATACATGATCGGGTTCCCTAGGGTGTATCATATAAAACAATAGAACAGTCATTTTCATTTTATAAATTGGTTAACTCCATCTCAACTGTTACATTTTCTTTGGACATCTTTCTAATTAGTATTTAAATGACATAATTTTGCCATGTCTGGTTGTATCACATGAAATGTCTATTATTTTGGGTGATGTTAATAAAATATAAGTAACAGTTTAGTTGTAAGGAATTTAAACATATCTTCTAATTTTAAAGTGTAATAATGGACCAATTCTTTGACCTGAATAATGATTGTTCTCTTCGAGACTTACAATGTAATAAGTCCAAGGTTCAAAATTAAATTTGTTCATTACCCATCAAATCAACCAGTGGCTGATTACTTTTTTAAAAATCTTGGACCATTTTATAAATATGCACAGCACTTTTCAAGAATTTATTTACTTTCAAGTTCATTGGAAGAATCCTATAAAAACCAAGAAGTTTACTTTATTTAATTTCTAAGATAATATTATGTCTATTCATGTTTTGTTGCTATTATCTCAGAAAATTGGTGTTTCATGTGAGCAATTAGATCAAATAACTCATTAACTTTTTCTAATATTCAGAATTTGGGCTGTTGTTCTTTTAAATCAAATATCTGCTGATTATAATTTATAATGCCATAATTTTAATTCAATTTTGTTTCATTTTTCGGTACTAAAAGCATTTTTTGTACTACAATCATAATATTATTTATTTCAGTCATTTAAATGCATTATTTGGACAGGTAGGGGTCCATAATGGTCCAGTGAACGGATTGAAGCTGTTCCCAAACGGTAGAGTTGTTAATGGCCACGCCCTCCGCATCACAGAAAATCCACAGGTATATAATTTTTTTCTGAGTGATATATATTATTACTTTAATAAGTGATAACTACCTAATTATAGAGCTTTATTTGTGAAAAGCACATTTCTGTCTAATATTCTCATATTAAATAAAATGTCTGTTTTAATTAACATAGGTCTTAAAAAATCATAAGCAGCTGGTTTTATCAGTCAGTTTTGAACTTTTTTGATCAATTCAATATTTTTTAAACTTTTTTTAATTAATTTAATTTATTTTCTGAACTATTCAACACTTATTGGGGACAAAATATTATTTTTATACTGTGAGAACATTACAAGAACACCTTCCTCAAAATTCCACATTTTGAATCTGGCTGTATACACTTTGTTTATGAAGTCTTAGGAAAAGGATCCTTTTGGCTGATTCTTCTTCTGCACAATATATCCTTCTAGATTTAGTTGATTAAAGAATAAACACCACTTGCATTATTCATTGCTTGATTGATAGGAATCTGAAATTTCTGACTTATTTCTAATAATAAGTTGTTGAAGAAGGTGTCCTAAATTAAAATGAATCTTCATTATTTCTATTAAAAAAATTGTATCAATAAAATTATTATTTCTTTACATTACTATTATTTAATAGGATCATTTTGCAATGGTATCAACTCTTAAGTTTTATATAATACGTTATTTTTATTTTCCAAATTTTGACTCTTCTAATCCATCAGAAACAAATTACTGTATTTGCTAGGATATAGATGAAACCCCAAATTTGTAAATAATTTCTTGAGAAAAATGTTGAGGAGGAAAATTTAAACTACTAATAAGAAATAAATTTTCAAATTCAATCTACTGTTATATATCCTCTTTCTTTTTAAATATATTAATATATTTTTTGCTATGTTTTAACTATAAATCCTTGCAGGTAGCCACTTTCCATAACACAAAATATTATTTTAACTATAATAAAATCAAATTAATATAAATAAAGTTAAGTGTAAATAAAAAACATTGTAAAACAATACAAATAAAAGTTTTTGTAGTTGATGTATTGAATATTCCTTAGATGTATTCCAACTATTGCAGCAGTAGAGTTGTTACCTGATGTTTTCGTTTTCTTTAGATTCTATGAATTCAGTCTCTGGTTGAAACTTAGGTATAAAATTAAGTTAATATTAATTGTTTGTTTTTAACTTATTCTAACCATGGCTATAATTATGACTATTAGAACCAGTGGTCTTTACTTTTGGAATAATAAATTAAAATGTTAAAAACTTGTTTTGTCACTGATTGAAAAATATTTGAATATCACTGATTTTGAATTCAATTCGAAAATACATCTAGTATAAAGATTTTTCGGCTCAAAGGCACAACCAACTCTAATTGTTTCCTTTCCAAAATTGAAAGTGTCTGCTTTCTGTAGTCAATTGAACAAAAAAAAAAAATTGAATGATTTTTAACTGAGTTCACTTTTCAAACATAAATTTCTGCTCGAAACTTCTTATTTTAAACAATAAAATAATTTATTAAATTATGAACTACTTATTTTTTAACAAGTCTCAGTTGAATATACAGATAGATATTTAAATATTACATGAATTTTTAGTTCCTCCTCTACACTGTTCTTTTTTCAATTATTTTAATTTGAGGTAAGCAGTGGCCTTCCTGAAGTCATGACCTTGAGCGATTTATGATCTTGAAATTAAAATATTACAAAAAAATATTTTAATGTAAAAAATACTTAAATCAATTTACTATGACGGAATAAAATTATCTTACCTTCCTTTTCATAAAAAACTCATGAAATTTAATAGAACAGTGATCCAATTTGACATAATAAATTTTTTAATTTAACTTTTATGTATACACCTGCGTCTTAGTTTTGTTCAGAGTGCAATTCACATTCGCTTTATTTCCATTATCTTCATTGATGTAAAAATATCTCTCCAATACATATAAAAAATAGAATAGTGTGCTTAAATTAGATTCTTACATAGATAAGTAGTACCATAACATCATAAAAATATTATGAAGAAGTTTTGAAACTAAAATATATCTTTTTGTTTCGGCTTGAACTTACTTAATTAGGTTGGTATTCTCAATTCTTAATTCTAAATACATTTACATCAGCAATCTTCTCTTTCAGAATATAATCTTAGAATAATACATCTAAGAATAATACATACAATCTTTGTCTTACTTCTCAATTCTCAGTTTTAATGTGTCATTTTACTTGAACATAATTATCATCTGATAATTAATCAAATCTTACACTTATTATTTATGTATTTTGTTTGTAATTACAAAAGTAGAAACAAAAATAAACTGAAAAAGCCAATTCTTCTGGGCGAATCCATTTTTCCAAATGTTCAACCTCTCATTTTACTTGATACAGTTTCAAAAAAGAAACTTCGATCTATTTTTGGGTAAATACGGTTTCTCATTTTGGTAAAGCATTGTGTCCTATTATTATGACATGTAATCAAAAACGAAAAATTAAATCTTATATTATTGTTGTAACTTCTGTGAGGTTTTGTTTACCAAACAACTTTAAGGAATGATAAAAAGAAAACCATTCAGTGACACTATTATTTAAGTATGATTTAACTATCTAAACAATTTTGTGGTGGGAGATAATTCATCATTCTTCACAGGTTATGCTTCATGTCTACTGAACTGAATTCTAAATAATTTCAAAATTAGAACCAGGAAATATCTTATCTAAAAAAATACCCAAATCTGTTAGATATAGCAATCAGGACAGTAGATCTATGTTTAAAATAGTATGTCATTTTTTCTCTAGTTTTCTTTCCAAGCCATTAGAATAACTTGTTTACCTGCCATCTTCTTTGACAAAGCAAGAGTTTTTTTAGGCTTCTGTAAAATTTGGCTTTATAGACACATTAATTTTTCTCATACTACTATCAGTTTGTTCACATAATCATCTTAAACATTGAAGTTGTTAAATAAAAAAAAAACATTGAACATTAATGTTGCTTAATAAAAAAATAGTTGTTTAATCTAGAAGTCCCTACGTCCATTTCGAAAAAGGTCAGTTTCCTTATTCATAAAAAGTAAATTGAAAAGAAACACTTAAATTGATAAAAACATTTCTAAACTGAATTGAAAACTGTGGGAGATATGATCTTAGTGTTTGTCAATCATTACCTTTTATACCTTTCATTTTATTTTTTTTTAAATAATTATGGCAATATTTCTCTTTGTTGGAAACAAAACTTGTTGAATAATATTTTGTATTACATGTTCTTTCTGTGAATAATGTCTGAATTGAAGTATTATCTATTGCATGATATAGCGGCTGTTATTGGTTGCTATGTTACAAGTGTCCTCACCATTTATATGGTTTATATTACTCATTTTTATATCTACTTAATAAAAATTTGTTTTAATTTTTTTTTTTTACCAAAACCCAAACCAGGATAAACTCACCTCTTGCCGGGCCAGGTAAAGAATGATTACCACTGTAAATATACGTAAAATGATATTATTTTCAAAAGGAAAGTTTTTTTTTGTACTAAAGAAGAAATTTATATGATTAAGAACTCGATAAATCCTATTTTGCAATGTCTAAAATATAATTTTTTTAACATTAAATACAACTTTCGAAACATAACAAGGTTCTTTCTATACATGAACCAATAAGGAAGAGATTTGATCCACCAAACACGAAGACATTGAAACCATTGTGGTGAAATATTGGTTTACAAGGGTCAAACATTATTATGATTTCACATCTAAAAATAACCTTTCATCTCATTTTTCATGTTTATTGTTTATTATATCCAGGTTCAAATCCGATAGATAATTATTTATTCTTTTACTGTAATCGTGAGTCAATTCTGTGGTCTTGGAGCACATCTAGCTTCTATAAAGTTGGTTCCCATAATTGAAGGAAGAACCTAATGGTTGAGTGTGATCATGATCAAATCACCCCCTTGCCCAACCATTGTTCATGAAACAATACTTACAAAGTACTGAACTCCTGACCATTCATGGGTGATAGCAGTACGGGTATTGTTTAAAAATTTACAGATGACAGATTTTTGGATTCAACTTTCATATATGAAAATGTAATAAAACCTCATATATTTAAAGCTAACATTTATTATTATTAGTATTATTATTATTTCTGTTGTTATAAAGGTTCTTCATTGAAAATAGTAAACCTCTACATAATTAACAATTGTTTATGATGCTTTTATTATAGTATATAAATAAATATAAAACAAAACAATATTAAGCTATTTTTCCATTGATTAAAATTTTATTCTACTATTACCTAACAACTATGTTATAAAAATAAAAATATAAGATAGTGGCTGATTGATATCTGGTTATGTTCAGAGGGAAAGATTAAGAATAACCTAGCCACTCAAACTATTTCTCCAAAGTTCTCTGCCAAGTTATCGAGCTAATTAAAAGTATGAGGCCATTATAGCCGAATATGTAAAGGTGTCACCTCAAGTTTACTAGAGTCGGTTGACTTTATTTCATTGTGGTCCCATAAAATGAAAACTCGAACTTCTCACTCTAGTTAGAATAGGTTAATGTTTTGTAGGACAACTCCCTTCCTCTCTCCTGTATGTCAGAAAGTATTAAAAACTGTTTTTATGTTCTATATTAATTTTTTTCTTCAAATCTTTCAGTGCCAACCTGGAGGAAGCGGGAGAGATGGGCGGGAAGAAATGTCTCTCCTCAATGAGACAGAGATGAGCAACCTGGATACAACTCTCGGGAGCTTAGGCTAGATTCTAGCAATATTTTCTACCATGCACACAAACCAGTACAAAAATCATTAGGAGGTAACGGGTATAGAGGCAACCTTATCCACTCCATAACTTAGGTGTTAGTCATACATTGCAAAAGCTGTATGAGGAGTTAAGTATGCACACCAATTGCTTTAATAATTTTTACATATATTAACATTTGGTTCCTAAGTTTTATATGAATTTTTGTTTTTATTTTCTTTTTTCTTTGTTTATTATTTCTTTTTTTTATGAGACCTGTTTATGAACCTCAGGCATTATATTGTTTCCTTCAAGTTTTTCGTAGGTTTAATTTAGAATTATATTTATTCAGTTATAAACGATTTGTTGATTAGTTATTGTATTTTATGTTTATTTCAGACGTAATGTTTTCCTCTGTTTTCATTTTTATATATATATAAATA
>NW_027108484.1:774141-788062 GCF_000696795.3 Halyomorpha halys
TGTATATATTTATGAAGCCTCTTTTGTATTTTCAATCCACTGAATGTTTAACGCTGCAATATATTAGACTGAATGCAATTCCTCTTTTTTATTGAAGTATATATACATATATACTATTCTGTCATTATATAAAAAAAAATAAAAAAAAGAATATAGGAAGCATATTTCAAAAATATATTAACAACATTAGTAGCTAATTATGATGAATCAATTTTTTGTCCTTTTGACATTGTAAAGTTTTATGTAAATTGGTCTGTATTAATCAGTCATAAGTTTCACTTGTTTACTTATCTCTTATCATTTTTTTTTATCCAATATCATAAACATCGAAAGCCAAAGATTATTCGGATAAAATTTTGAATGAATTAAAATTTAAATAAAGATTCCAATTCAAATTTTTTATTTTTATTTTTTATAATTAGGATTCAATACCTAAATAGGTTGTAATAAATATCTCCAACTACGATTGGTAAAATATATTCATACCTGTACAGCACTAAAATCAATCACTGAATTGGTTTTCTTGTTTTGTTTTTTTCTAATGTATCTACCATTGAGCTCTATTTTATTCTATAACTGCAACCATCCAGTCCGAGAATTTGAGAAGATTTCTTAGATCTGTGCCAATACCAAAAACCCTTTTTTTTTATTGGAATTTTCTTATTATGTGCTGCACAATCTTAACCATTCATGGTTGATTTTATCTTACCAATTTTCTTCTGATCTGAGCTTTCTGACTATACCAATTTTTGATATCTCGTATGTAATAAAAATTGGATGTACTTACGTTTTTTAAAATATTAATTTCATTCCATTGGTGATATACCTATTCCTCAATTTTTAAAATTACAAAAAACCACTTCTATGCTTCTGTCAATATCATAGTATAGTATCTAAGAATGGCCTAACTCAAATTTTACAAATTTTTCAGAAAATTTAATTTTCTCAAAGTCCTAAACAAGTTATAATTCTGTTTTTGTGATGAAAATTTGACGGAATAATTTTGAAGTTTGTGGAATGCATCTAAACCTTTAAAAACATTTCTTAGAGCATGAAAATGGAGCTCGAGGTGCCTAAACTACTTTTCTACAGGGGAAAAATGACAACTGACTACTGTTATTGAGGGTTCAGGCTTTTTATTTCTCTAAAATAGTGTTGTAGTGAAGTTCAAATAATATTAATTAAATAATAAATTAATTAAATTGTTCCGTGTAATTTCGAAAACACCAATGTAGACAAAAATGAAGTTGAAATTGTTTATTTAAATTTTTAATTAACATTATACATAGTTTAAGGTAAATAAAGGAAGGTACAGCAAGTTGTTTCCTCCATTCTGTAATTTCACTATCCTGTTCGCCATGAAAAAATCTATAATAATCTATTATCACTTCATTTTCGGAAAAAAATCTATTTAAACCGTTCTTCCCCTATAGTCTTCATATGTTATGTTTTCGACAACTTTTGTTTTACTTCAATTAATTAATGAATCCTCTTAGTACAACAATTATATTGTTTTTATTTTATTTACTTTTTGTTTGCAAACAATAAACAGCTATTGTCCAAATATATAGGTAGTATGATAATCATAAAACTTCTTCCTAATGGGTTTGCTCTTTCATTTTGGTCTCATTCAAATGACATGAATGAAACCAAAGGAGTCTTATTTTTTCAATAATATAAAATTTAATGTCTTTTAAATCAGAGGCTTATATTGTTAAAATGTAATGTCAACACATCTCTAAAAAATTAAAGTTTTAAAATAATGTTTATATGCCACTCATTCTAATTATACTATTTTTCTTTTTTTAGCTTACTATTATTTCAATTAATGTATTAGATAGTACATTTTGGCTGACTTCGCAAAGATCAGTAATTAAGAGTTCTTCATCAAATGTTTCATTCCATATTTGAAATATGCTTCTGTGGAAATTATATACTATGAAATAAACATTTCTCTCAATTGCTTTTAAGTGCTAGTTATTGAAAATGTTCAGAATTTACATGTATTATATTATGTAAAACTGAAAATCAAACTGATTCATTTTATATTTTAATTAGATTTGCTAACTCAAAACAAATACTACACCATATAGTCAAATGATCATCTTTATATTTTGAATATTTATTGTATTCGACCTAATATATGAAACTCAATATGTAACATCTAAATTGATACCTTAGTTTACTATAATAACTTTCAGATATCTGACTCTCAGCTTGCAGTTTATTTTTGTTGCAGAAGTTGTAGAAAAGGTTGATCATAAATATTTTATTTCATTGAAATTAAAATATGAGAATAACAAGTAAATTTAGTTTAAACATTTTTACCAATTATTATTTGTATAAATTTAATTGCCACAAAAATTTTTAAATTGTTAACTTTTTTACTTATTGTTTGGATGGTAATTTTGATTCATATTCATATGGCATCCCTTAGAAATATGTTAGAGGAATCATCCTATATCTTATCTCGCTTGGTTAAGTTTTTTATGTTTATCTGCTTGTTTATTAGTTAGAAATAATTATTTAATAATATCTTTAAGATTTATTATATCAGGGTAGCTTCATTTTATTGGTTGGTTCTGAAATTTATTGCTATTAATACTTTTAAAAAAATTTACCCATGACCTCTTGATTTTTTACATTGAGAACCATCTGATGTATTTAATGAAATATAAAGTTCTTCACCCCTCGCCTGTATAAGCGCTTGTAGATCTTTTGCATATTATTTTTATTTAATGAAATTTATTTAATTTTTATATAACTATCTTGGAATGTTTTTATGAATCTTGATCCAATTGTTCCATTGCAACGAATAATTAACTATAAATTGTTATAAATTATTTAGATTCATTCTGTACTTAACTACCTTCAATTAGGTTTTAGATTTTTCAGTTTAATAGTAATAAATCTACCATTAATAAGGAATATCATAAGACTAAGCTATAAAATAACTTGGAAACTGTTTATTGATAACTTTATGACCATTAATTAAAATATTTAAATGAATAATGCATGAGGTTGGAACTGCCTTGTCGTGGAAATATTTTCTTCTGATTTTAGGTACTTAAAGTACTAAGTTAATTTGTTACATGTATTTAGTTACTGAGCCACTGAGGCTATGATTTGTTGAATCTTGGAAAATTTGTTTTCTACACTTTATTTTTTTCATTTTATGTTGGCTTATAGAATTTTACACAATAAGTTCAAATAACTTCAATAATAAAATGGTCACCATCTAAACCTCAATAAAAATATTAAGAGTACATTCCGTTGTGAAGGAGCATTTTCTCATGCATCCTTAATTTGAGTTGAATAATTTCTCATGCTTTTCGTATTTAAGATGTTTTCTTTTAGGTTTATTTTATGTTTCCACCTACTAAATAAAAATAATTACAAAAATAAACATTTAACATAAAAAGTTTTTAAGAGATATCAAAATAATCTATCTAAATGAGAGTAATGCATTTAATTTATAATGGAAGGAAATAAGCTTTATTGTTTTTTCATCAAATGATTTAAGTTAATTAAGGCTTTTCCGTTTAATTAGGTTTTTATAAAAGTAAATGAAATAGTATATGTGTTCGATTCTTATTAATATATTTTTTGGGAGTACTGTGATGAGTACCATGTTCCGTTCATCCTCTTTATGTGTATACATAAACACAAAAGTTAATATTCCCTAAGTTTCCCATTGAGTTACTTCCTCTAAGAGCCATAGGAATAAATTAATGGTTGCAATGACAACTAGAAAGTATTTTCATTTTCTGGTTAATTTTTTATATTATAGTCAAAGAATAACAACAAACACACTAAAAAATAATAATAATTATGTTAGAAATATTTCTAATGAATAGTTTAAATTAAATACTGATACTCCATTAAGATGTTCATGCTTAATTTAATTTCAATAGTTAAAAAATGTGACTTTGAAAATGATATTCATGAATTGAACATTGTGTATAGTACCTATCTTATCTCAATAAAAAAAAAACACTTTTGTACTTAAAATTCATGTTTAAAAGTAACTTTTTGAATCTCATTACAAAGAAAGTATTAATATGAAACAATATTTTTTACTCTATGGTTTTTCATATCAGAACCTCAGTGTATTTTCTTCCATAAGTTTTATTATTTCATTGTTTGCTTATTATTCTAAGAGCCCATGCAAAAAAAATCAACATTATATGATGACAACTTTGATGGCAATCTTTTGAATCTTTATTGCATTGCCAATTAAGAAATGAGAAAAGAGAGTCTGCTAGTCAGATGATGATACCTGCAAAAATGGCGGCTGTTTCAAAATGTTAAAAAAATTAAGTTTTATTTGGAGCTTCATATTTTTAAAACTACCTACAACACTTGAAAACCTAATAGAACATCATTTAAAGTTGAGTAAATTATCTTACATATGAGCCCTCATAGACATATATATGTCATATAGTTCCTGAGATATAGCATTTCAGAAACCAAATTGCTTTTTTCAAAACATCAAGAAATCAACATTATGTGAATTTATTTTGATACATTTCATAAAAACCAGTACCCTTAATAAAATACTAATTATAAACTACTTTATAGTAAATTAAAATAGCTTGAGATATAGTTCTTTCAAAATAGATTCACTGACTACTACTGATTTTTCACAATTTTGTTATGATATGTTAATTTTTACTAAAGTATATCTCAGGAACTATTGAATGTAAAGAATTCTATTAGGGCTCTTATTTTAGCTAACTTACTCGTACTATATTAGGTTTTCTATTGTTTAGATAGTTTTTAAGATATGGAGCCCCGAATGAATAATTAATTTTTTTTAAACATTTTGGAACAGCTACCATTTTTGCTGGTAGCATCATCTGACTGGCAGACTTATTTCTTTGTTGGCAATGCAATAGGATTCCAAAAAAAGTCCTATGAAAGTTTTCATCAGGTAATGTCGATTTTATTTCACAGGCTCTCGAACTAAATGAAATGAATAATTCCATTCTATTTGCTTAATTTTTTATAATGAGTTTTCTCTTTTTATTTGTTGTATTGAAAATCAGATAAACATTATTAATTACCCATTGAAAATAAAATAAAGCGTTTGATCAACTGTAAATAATTAAAATGTGTGAGTTGAAGGACGTTCTAAGAAATTTTTATTCATTTAGAGAATACATTGTGGGAATGGAACTGTAAAGTTCCAGTGTTTCTGTTTACTACAGGAAATGCAATGGGTTATTGTAATTGAAAATCATCTTTAACTAAATTTGGGCATGGGTTATTGGTGTTAGATTCAGGACCAACTAATTACATTTGGAGTAGAGGTTTATTGTTTTGTTTTATTTTCTAAATAAGTAAAAGGTGTGTGATTTTTCTCCCTCTTATATTGTTGTTCAATTGAATTTACAGAAAATTGAAATTTGTTCAGTCTGTTTTTCACTACATTTTTAGTTAGTCCGTCCAAATTTATCTCCTTTAGTTTTTTTTTTTTTTTTTTTTTTCTCAATTCTAATTGCAAAACTTTTGCATATCTAGTTAATTTGTATGAAGATCTAACTGAGTCTTTTGCTCAATTTTAAACTTGTTTTCCTGAATGATATGAATGAGCCATTCCTTTTTGAATACCTCAATCTGACTCTTTTTGTTACCTCCACTGCTTGTCAGACCTCGATGAACTGTGATCAGGTGACATTTCCTCTTTTAACTAGTGAATACAAAGTTTATTTCCTCATCTACCTCTTACTATTTACCATGTCTTAAGCTTTTTCTTAGCTTTGATTTATTTATTGTTTTAATTCACTACAAAAAGTTAGAGGCTAAATGATTATGAAACTTTCTGTTATACTCTACGAATCTCGCCTTAACTTATTTTTTTCTAGTTACTAACATGATATACGTAAACTACATTTTTGACTAAATTTTTAAGAGATTGTTAATTTTTGTTCAAAGAAAAAAAGAATATATATATATTGTACAAATATAATATAGATATTTTTAAAGATTATGTAACCCCATTGTACCTAGTTGCAAATCTGGTTGTGGATATATATATATTTTTACGTGTGATTTTTGTGCATCTACATTATTCTGAACCTCTTACATGGGATTTTAGATTATCCTAGCATATAGGTACTTAGTTTTTAGTGTAAAGACAAATTTTTGTCAGAATCCCAATATTTGAGAAACATTGTTTTCCTACGATGTCTCTTTTAAGCTACCTCAACCATTCGTGTCAAGCGAAGTACTCAGGGATGTCTGAACGGTTCACCCATTGTAATTATATTTGTAAATAACTTAATAGATTGTATAGTAAGCTTTATCGTTATAACCTTGTGTTAAGAAACAAAATATTAAAAATTTATTCTATTCATAAAAGAATGAGAATTAATTTTTAAAAATGAAATAATTTACTTTTAAGGCTTGTAAAAACTGGAATTCCTTTGAAAAGGTGCTTCCTATTCATTCTGAGCTCGGAAAAGGAACAAGTTTCTCATAAAAACACGGCCTAGTGATTTTCAGGGACTGTCAATACACTAATAAATACTTTTTTAAATTAGCTTAAAATTGAAGAGATTATAATATTTTTAACGTGATCCTATTCCTAATTTTTTACGTTGTTATAATAACCTAATCCCAAATTTGCCTTAGCACAAGGTTTTATTAACATGCACAAATTTATCCAACACTACTTATTTCAGTCATTCATTAAATGTATAACGATATAGTTGAGATTATATTTAAGGGGTCATGTATACTTATACGTAATTGTGGAACTGTTCTCATTTTTGTAGCTAGTTGTGTTTGGTTGAGACTGTAGGTAGCGCTAGCCCACAGCCAAGTGCCAACACGAAGTGCAGCGCCTTTCTTTCTAAAGATTTGCTCATCGCTTGCTTTATCATTTAACTTAAGCACTGTAGCATTGTAAACATGCATTTCTTCATGTACTCTAATGTTGTTCAATTTGAGAAGAAAAAAAATGTGTTCATTTCAAATAAATACATTAATATAATACTATGGAGGAGATGAAATATGTTTTGGTCGGTCAAATTATCGATAGCCCTACAGATATTTAGGAAAAGAGACATATGCTAGTGACTGCTTGCACAAATTGCCTTAAACCAATTTTATATTATTAATAAATATATATTAATAAACAAAATATACATATATATAATATATCCTATCTTTATATTTAGTGAATGCAATTTGCTCATTTTGTAATTTAACTTGAAGTTATGTGTCTGGTATTATTAACTTTACGAGTTCCCATTTGCATATAAATGGTTGATGGGTGGATCGGTCGGACTTTTAGTTGTAAGGTTGTGGACTTGTGTGATGTGAGTTATGATTGTTAGCGCGCAAGTTTGTAGGAATGTCTGATATCTTATATTTATAAATTAACTAGCACTTTAATATTAGATGTTTTAATGGCATAGTTTAAAGTAAAATTTAAAATAATAAATATGTATATTCGCTTCCATTTAACTTCAGTCTTATTTATTTAATATGAATAAAACTCTTAAATTTTGAATATAATTGTTCATAATTTATAATAAAAGGTTTACACGAATTATAAGGCCTTTAAAACAGCAAAGATTAGTGTATAGATAATCAGTATACATAAACTAACAATACCCTGCTGATGGACATTTAAACATTGAAAAAAAAAAAATCGTGCCTTTTCTTAATAGGTTAAATAAGGTATTCCATAGTTATATCTTTTATATGTACTTATTTATAAAGTTACCTATTAGGTTATATCAAAGATGAGAGTGTTGATCAATTTAACAGGATTAGCTAATGGCTCTGAAATTAATTTAATTAACGTACAAATTGAGATATTTAGTCATCCTTAAATTAAAGATGCATTATTAATCTCTGTCATTTTCTTTAGAGATGCATAGTGCATTGTTTGGATTATAGTTTTCCATGACTGATCTATTGGTGATTTTCAGGAGTTTTCCATCAGGTATAAAGTATATGAAATATATATATATGAAATTACTATAAGGTTTTTTTATATAAATAATTTAAATTTAATAATCAAATAAAAGTGATTACATGTATAAGTAGAAATCTACATAGACAAAATTGTGTTGTAAGGCATTCGTCTCATAATTTCATAAGTATCTCAGTTTGTACCTAGTTATATATCAGCAATAAATATTTTCAATATTGAAGTTTTATCCAGATGCTACAGAAAAAAAAATCACCCTTTTAACTTCATTTAATCTATAATATCAAATTAAATTAATTCTATGCGTTCTCAGGTTTAATCTCTCCCTCAAGACAAACAATCTTGTTTTATTGTATAAATTATGCTTAATGGACAGAAATAGTCTGAAATGTAGTCTGATGTTATAAATCATAGGTTCCCAATCCATAGAAGCCTGCAGATCACTAAAATATAAATCAAACTATGTGAAGCTCCACTCCCTGGGAAGGGGGGGTTCTCCATAGAAAATATTAGATAGTTTGAATGCTCAAAAGTGTATTTTGAGTAGTGTTAATTGTGCGTTTGCCTATAAAAACCTTTTATCTGACAAAAAACATCAGGAAAGATAGTTACTGAAATAGTTAAAACAATAAATCATCTCAAAAATACATGTTGCCAGACCCTCCTGCGACTCATCCCAAAGCTCTTGCAGGCTACCTATGGGCTGCGAAGCATCTGTTGGGAACTACTATTATAAATAATGTATTTATATTAGGTTATGATGATGATTTTCTTCTTCCTTGAATTGTAATATTTGGATACTTTTTAACTTTTATAAATATTTTTCATGAAATAATTTCTGTAGATTTCTGACTAACACGTTTTATTTTTATATTGCTTATATTTAATTAATCAGTTAATGAAGTTTAAAAGAAAAATATGAATATATGAAAAATATCAAATATCAACTTAATCTAGATCCTCATCGTTGTTAACTGATAGTAATTTTATATTTAAGTAAAATAGTTTTATTGAATCGAATTGCTTGATTGAAATTATTGTGAATACGCTGGATAGTCTAAAAACATCACACTAGCTCCTATTCTATAATTTTTTAAGTTATTTTTATTTAATATTGGCTGTTTGGCTCAGTGGCCACATAGTACAATGCAGACATTGGGGATTATTGTTCCCATTCTCTTTATCTACCTCATAGTGAATATTGTATGTACCCTCTAGGGGGCTGACTTTTCTTTTGTTTTTAATTGTGTTCTATAGTCGTGGTGTTGTAGTGTATATAGATGGGTTTATTGAATATTTATTTTCTCCTCACCTCAAAGTCCTTAGAGTATTGCCTAAAAGGCATTTCTTCTTCATCCTTTTCTATGTACATTTTTCCTTGAGTTGTTAATATTAATAATTATAATTGCAGATTTTTTCTAATATATAAAATTTAAAGCCAGTTTTTAACTGCAACTTGTCGTTAAACGGCTTAGAAATCGACTCAGGTATATTCTACTTTGTATTTTTGTCTGTACATTCTTTACTTACTTTATATTCACTATGTAAATAAATATACTACTTTTATGTATTGTAAATTGATGTTAATAATATTTGATATTTTAAAGAAAGGTACTTGCCCTGTGAAATGTCTCAATTTAATTTTTGTTTGTGAAAGAAAAAATCCATTTTAAAGGTATAATCCTGCTTCACTGTCTGGTATTCTCAAAATATAATTTAATAACAGGCAATGAGTTTTATTAAATAAATAAGAAATTAGTATTATTTCTTGAAATTGTATGCTTATTTTTGTACAGAAATGGTAAAAGGAAAATAATTATCATATGATGTATAACTTTCTAATTGTCTCTGTAGAATTACAAAAAAAAATTATGTAACAAAAATTATATTGAAATTATGTTCATGATTTTCTGTCAGTAATATATATTGTATTTATGATATAGTTAGTTTGATTTTTACCTTTACCTTTTTTTATTTTGTTTTATATTTCATTCATAACCAGTACATATTTAATTCCAAAATCTTCTTACTACATTGTGAAACACATTGAGCAAGGAGGGTAAGGAGTTATTATCACCACATTACATTAGTATAACTATTTTTTATATAGAACTGTCAATTTTTTTTTTCCTTCTTTCCTACAGTACACACTGTGAGACAGCTGTTTATTTATTTTACATACATACCAACTTTACTAAATGTTACGACTTTAATTGTATCAGCCCTGGACCCCAAAAATGAATCCAAAAACAAATTTACCTGAGACCTTCAAATTAAGGAATTATTTCGTCATAATCAAATTTAAATAAAAATATAATTTAAATGAATATTTTATTATCAAATTTCTTTCCTGATTCTCTTATTCACTCCTAAATCCTAATTCTCATCTTCTTCCATTCTTATGATGTATGTATCTTTATTGAACACATTAAAAGTCTAACTCCCTTAGTCCTTTATTATATATTATATAATTTCCTCCATACTCTCTTAGTCTAAATGGTTTTCAATTTATCATAACCAAAATAATTCACAATATAGCAGTTAAATCCGTATCAAATTCGTCTATTATATGACATTTCAATTTCAACAAGTTCTTATGATGCATATATCTTCATAAAACACATTAAAAACTGAATTCTCTTAATCCATGGAAATAGTTAATTTTTTATAACAAAACTAATTTACAATTCACTACTTAAATCATAATTAAATTTTTAATTGGAAGACAGCTGGGTAGCAGTCAATAATGGTACCTAAATAGTAGAAAAACTATTTATTGTTAACTAACGTTTTGCCCCACTTTTCAGGGCTGTCTGATTGGGTTGTCATTCTTGTTTCAATCAGACAGCCATGATAAAGCCCTGCAAAGTGGGGTGAAACGGTTAACAATAAATAGTTTTTTAAATGATATTAAAAAAATTCAAAATAAAACTCAATATGATGAAAATGCTGTCCCCCTTGTTTAGGATAAAAAGTTAGGATTTGATAGTTATGTGGTCTAACATTTTTGCCAAAAAAATTTTACTCATTAATCAAAGCAACCTTACCCATAATTATGGTGTTGTATTAATTATTTAAATGATTCTGGCATGTATGAAGCATATTTATTGATTTTTTTTTGTGAGATATTGCATTCTATATTTAAATAAATTGTCATTTATATAAATTTGGTCTTGGCTTATGATAAATAAAAAACAAACAACCTTTTTCTATGAATAGTACATATTTACAAGTTTGAATACACATGTCCAAATAGATAAATTAAATAAATAAATCGATTGAACAAAAATTGTTATCCAAACAAAAACTAGTTATAATAAATTCTTTTTACATACATATTTATAATGACATAAATTATTAAGGTTAGTATACAATCCTTCACAACAGTTTTATGATATTACTTTATGTACATAAAAGATTTTTATAATTACAAAAGATTCTGCATAGACCAGACAACAATTTTTTAGATGTTTCAATGAAATTTTAGCTGTATAGGTTTCCTCGCCATCCCTTATCCAAACATTGCCCCAACCACTGTACACAAACAGCATGAAGGTAACAGGAATTTTCCATCCTCATACACAGCTACTATTCTCTGGTAAATGCACTTCTGTTTGTACACAGTCTTGTAGCTGTTGGGAAATCAGTCATTAAAAATTCAGCTTTGTTCAGGTTAATCACTGATATTCATAAAATGAAAATATGAGGCTTTTATTAAGACAAAAGAAGCTTTAAAAATTTTTAAATAAAATGTAAAATGAAGTATAAACTTTTTTTTGTTTAAGGTTATGATCAGAATTCTTAAAATATAAAATATTTTTTTTTTTTTTTAAACTAAGTATTTACAACAGGATATACTTTTCTTCTTTTTATATTTAAAAGAATAGAGTATATAAAGGAAGTCCTTCATGAACTTGAAAATAAAATTGAAAAAGGATGATTACCTGACTTTTGATGATTTCAAATAATGATTAATTTATCTAAGGAAAATCAGTTGAAACCAAAGAATATAGCAAAACAAGTTTTTTTCTTTTACTTTGATAACTAATGTTTTAGGCAGGCTATGAGGGCATTTCAAGGTTGAGGGAGTGTGTGCTTGCGTTAACCAAAGAGTGAAGCTATCCTTAGAAAGTTCATTGCTTTTTAGAACTCTATATCAATAAATTCATTAATTAAAAAATACATAACATATAAGAGATAAATATGCTTCTATAAATCTACAGGCGCAAGAAAAAAAATAGAGCACCTTAGTTTTGTTAGATAACTTAATCTTTTTTTTTTTTTTCATTTATTATTCCTGAGTTATGGCATTGTTTTAACAAAATATTAGTTTTTTAACATGGATAATGTAAAGCATTAGGAAAAATGTGAGAAATAGAATTTTCATTTTCTAAATTATTAATTTCTTAAATTTTATTAAGAACTAACCCTTCATAACACAACATATTGATTTTTTTTTTTAATTTGTTTATAATGTATTATTTTCCAATAAATGATAAACCTTATCAATTCAGAAAATGGAACATTTTATACATCCATAAAAATAAAAGACCTGAAATGTTTACTGAAATAGTAGTACGAACCATCAAGAATAATAAATTACCTCATAGAACAACCAAGGAGTTTTGTTTTGATTTTTGTATATTTTATTAATTATAATTAATCATTAAAATTAGAATTAGCAATAATTATTGCAACATGATTAAATTTAAAAAGTTTCAAAAACATTAACTGGATTAATTAGTACATTCCAGTCTGTAAAGCTGATATGAAAAATTGAGAATAAATTAAAAATTGTTAAACGAAAACAAAAGTATCCAAAAAATGTGATTTAACATTTAATTATAAATTTTGAGAATTTCCTTAATGTTATTATTATTTTTCATCTTTCTTATTCCTTAATAATAATTATATTATAGTTGAAAAATATGTCATGTGAAATTATAGAAAACATAGGAACTTTTGCTTGGAATAATATTTTAAATACTCCTTTTTCAACACAAGACCTCGTATAATTTTAGTGAATCTTAAATTGTGGTAGTTTTCAGAAGTTAAAAGTTGCATTTTTCAAAATAAAATAGGATTAAAAATGATCAAAAAAATAATTTTTTCTCATATTCATATTTTTGTAAGATAAATGTTCTTCTAATTACCTTTACTTTGTTTTGAAAATTGTGACTACATCAACTGCTCTTTCACCTCAATTTTGGTGAGAGATTAAAATACCATTCTTATAATTTTTTATAAAATTTTAGGGTAAGGAAGAAAATAATGGCTTTGCCGTTCATTTCACAGACATTATTGTCTTGAACTACCAATTGAGAATTCCATATATTTAGAGACAAACATATATTTAAAATGTTTCTGAAATACTACAAAACTATGTAAAATACAAAACATAAGCCTCATCTGTATTGATTTTGTTGAGAACGTGGAAGTGACCATCAATAAAATACTCATATACTTTTCTTTCTCTTTCACATCCTGGAAAAACTAAAGAGGTCATAAAAGAGAACAAAAGAAATATTTTTAGTGATAAGAGATTTTCGGCTTCCTACAAACGGTCTTGATCTCCTTTCAGCACAAAATTCTTGTTTGTGAGAGTACATTGGTGGGGTATTTCATAATTGGGCTAGGAGTGACTGAAAACTGAAACATAGGCACAGTGTTACAATGATTGATGTGTTTGTTATTTCTAAAATTCAAATGATGCTTTATACTAATATTTAAAAGAATACTGAAAAGATGGCATCCATATTTTTTAGTGTTTGCTGCTAAAGAAGCAAGGTAACAAACAAGTAAGGTGACAAAACAAGCATTATATATTTTATAAGTAGATAACAATTAATGATTAGAAGAATAATTGTTATTTGTGATGTGCCAGAGTTATAATATCTGTTGACTCTATAACCAGAAAATAGATATGAAGCATGTATTTTATATGTACTTACCAGGTAATATATAACATTATATATA
>NW_027108484.1:788112-798897 GCF_000696795.3 Halyomorpha halys
TATATATAACTGAACTGGCAAACTGCAGTTATAATAGGAAGAATGGAATCTAAAAAAGATTCTTTTTTATTTTTTTCCACCATTTTTTCTAGAGATAAGTATATGAGGAATAATTTTGCTCATTGGATCTTACTTTTTTTTTATTGAAGAATCGACATATATTCATCTTGACCCTTCAAAGGTGTGCTTGTGATTCTTGGAGATGTCTACTCAACCAAGTTACCTTCTTAATACATACCTATAGTACGTTTCTAGAAACGAATTATATGTCAAATAAGTTCACTATTTCCTTTCCGTTTTTTTTTGGGGGGGATACCAAAATCTAGGGGGAAGCCCTGGCTCCTCCCTGTTCCCCTCTCCCTACAACCTTGGCTTCCCCAAGGTATATATTATGTTACCTATACTACTCTCATTTCCGGAAATTAGTTTACAACCTAGAAAAAATATTTCTTCTTCTAACTCTTTAAGTTAATAATCAAATCTTTTTACATCTTATATTTATCCATTTTTGATTACTAATAAAAATGTAAAATGGCTTGTTATTAAAAAAAAAATAAAGGTACTTTAAGCCAGGAGAAAGCCATTTTTAAAGTTCGTTATTCAAGTTCTGTCAAACGATTTCAATGAGTGTAAAGACCACTTAATTGCTCATTGGTGTGCAAATTTTAATAAAAATCGATTAATTTAATTAGAGATAATTCCGTTTCTGAGAACTTCAAAAAAATGTGTAAAATTCGTTATATAAGGCGGCACTTCCGGTGAGAAAACATTGCTGTAATATCGCAAGCATGCACAAGCCCTTACGATATAATTTCAATTTCGCACGACTTTTTGATTTTGAGCTAAGCTTTTCGAACACAAAACATTTTGTGAGACTAGGTTATTTGAATCCAGAGGTGTATTTCCGTCAACAACTTGGAAGTCGAAAATTTGCATAATTTCAATACTTTCTCTTACTACAAATACTATACATAGATAAGTAAATGTAATATTTTAAAATGGAGAACGAATACTCAAACAAATAATTTTGTGATTAATTTTTTTGTATTTTATATCTTGTCTGTTGGACGTAAATAAAGAAAGTTTTATATATTTGCCTACTTTTATTACAATTTATATATTATACACATTATTAGTTTCTTTTAATAACAACATTATCCTTCAAAAAAGTTTTTATAAAAATCAGTTGATTGTATTGTCTTCTCAAAAATATGTTCTTTTTGGGGGAAAACGTAAAACCGTTATGCACCCTTACACTGTTACCTTCCTTTTTGGTCTTCAGCTCTCTCTCAGGTTGTATGTGAGTGTTTTTTTGTATTAATGGTAATATTTCTATAATTTCTTTTGTAGATTAGTTATTTATGAAACGATATAAAAAAGAAAAGTGATTATGATGTTTTTAGAAATTACAGTAACTTCAATAATTCAATAATATGGAACAATCGTTACTAGTAAGTTATCAAATATCTAGTGGCATGAATTACAGGTTACTAATGCTTACACAATTACTTTTGTAGTTGGGACTAATAATAGTATGAAGTTCTTTAAGATCGAGTATTTATATTTGAATAAAGTATTATTTAATGAGGTTTTTTTTTAACAAGTTACCACCATCTTAAGATCTCTTACTAATCTTGGTTTGTGTGAGCATTATAGTTTGTATGTTTCAACTCCATGAATAAAGTTCAGTTCAGTTTAGATTATGGGAATGACATTTACTAACACAACACAATACAACCCATTTATAACACATGAGTACATGATTAGGTGAAGAATTGACTCAAGATTGTATGGTTGCTCAAACATATCTGGAATTGTAATGGATGTTGCCCTCAATTCACAATCAAAGGTAATGGGGAAGGCAGACATGGGTTGGGTTAACACCACCATTTTATGGCTTGATAGTGAACTAAATCAACCTATTGTGTCAGTTAACACCACTCTAGTTAGTGGCAAGTTTTCCCCTAAGGTCCTTTCTTTGTGAAAAACCCCTGATCCCCAATGTTTGGTATATTTGTTCTAAAGAAACTTGGCATGTTACCGTTTCTAAGAATATTGTCATTTGCTTGACTTAAGACTTTCTAAAAAAAGATATTTGCCTTTATGCCTTTCTGTCACTTACAGACCTAGTAATACTGAATTTTTTAGTCTAGAAAATAAGATTTACCTGAAACATCATTTTTGGTTTTAAACAACTGCACTTATAAACATACTAATCCTAGAAACCAAGAGAAAAATAAAAGTCATTTAACTCCAATTTTTAATTACTCTAATGTAATCTATATACAGTTAAGAGTCTAACCTGATGAATCTTCCAACAAAGGTAGGGGGGAGAGGTAGGAAATGGCAGCTATTTCAGAGAAATTACCAAAAATGTATTTTTGATATATAGTAAAGAAAAAATTGTGCATTATTTTCTGTTAAAAAAAAGTTCTATTTTTACCTAAAGTATATAAGAGATACAGTAAATATTATTAATAAGCAAATATTGAAGTGTTTAAGATGCTTCACCATGTTTATTTTATTCCAGAAAAACCTATTCTGCTAATTTTTTATTTGGAATTTCATGTCCTTATATAACTACCAACAAAACAAAAGAACTTCAAAGAAGATTATTTAAAGTTGAGGAAATTTTCTAAAATACAAGCTCCAATAGGCATTTGTACGTCAAAAAAAAAGAGAGAGAAATCAAAATTTTGGGAATTTATTTTGGCAAATATGGAAACTACTACTCTTACTCCTACTACTTCAAACATTGCATGTCGTTCATAAGAGTATTGGTTTCTATGTTATTTCCTAAAATAAATTAACTAAATATTGATTTTTCATCATTTGGGAGAAAAAAAAAGTTGCATTTTGGAAAACTAATTTGTAAGCAAATTTACTCTACTTTAGATGACGTTCTGTGAAGTTTTTTAGTGTTGATAGGTTTTAATGAAGCAATGGAGCTCCGAATAAAAAATCAATTTTTTGTTTCAAAACAGCTATCATTTTTTATTCTCTCCAACCATGGTTGGCAGTCATCAATTTTGACTAATAACAATATATAGTTTTCATTCAAATAATAAACAAATGGGGTGAAATAACTTCTTTTTTTTTCCTCTAGGTTCTTGGACTATAGTGTCTAGTGGAAAGAACTTGAATCTCTTCTGCGCAATTAATATATAAATATTCTTTGAATAAAAATGAAACTGAATTTCTTAACAGGTGAATATGGAAAGAAAAATTATTTTTATTTGAGAAGCCATCAAATATGTAGCTGTATCCCTCTTACATTCAATACATTACAATTACATTAATACCTGTTTTAAATTTCTATTGTATATTCTATTGCTTTCTGGTATAAGTAATCTGTTGACTATAGTATTGGTATGAAAAATAACTTCATTGAAGAATTTCAAAGTGGGTTGCATCACTCGGCTTGTTAAGCATTGTCAGCTCTGTTCTTTCGCATATTAGGTTTCAGTGAATCTTCTATGTATGTGGTGAAAAACTAGAGGGTTTCACCATAATGTGATACTATGTATTCCGACTCCTTTTAAATTCATTTGCAATATAACTAGAGATTTTAATGGTATGTGATTTTTTTTTTTTAATACATCTTACTCCTGTATGATAATTATAGTTTCTGATATGCTGGTGAATGCATAACTTCCTCTATTTCAGTAGTAGCTGGGCCATTCCATGTCAGTTCACACACTTTTGGACCTTACAGTCTTAGATTTTCTTCATGATTGGTTAAGAAATTAGTTAAGGTATTCTATTGATATAGACTTGAGAAAATGTGAAATTTTACAAAGCTATGTCCTCTTATTTTTCAATTACACAGCTGTTAAGTCCACATAAATTGGGTAAAAAACTGAACAAATTTTGGAATTCCTATTGAAGCTTCCCTAATTAGCTAGTTATATGGAATAGGGGTCATTTTACAGTATTTTCTATGTGATTTTAACACGTAGGTTGGAATAAGACATTTCTCAAAACAATTTAATTTTATGAAAAAGTGAATATTTTGGATATGGATTGGAGATGTCTCCTGCTTTCAGTACACACTATTGGATTTCCTATTTAACAATTTTTTTTCCCAAATGGCGGTACAATTTTTTATTTGTCCAATTTATTTAGGAGTTCGGTGAATATTACATTAAAATTCCATATGTCTGTTTTGTAATTTATTGTATTATTTTGATTATCAGTTATTATGACATCCAAAAGTTTTCTTCTAAAAATATTCTTTCTTTAATAGAATATTTTAACATTCTGATAATCAAAGTTATGTCCTTCTGCATGGTGTTGTACTAATGCAGTTTTTTATTATACTAGTATGTTGATAAATTCTGTCTTTTACATATTTTCTACTCTCTCCTATATATTCCAGGGCAGTACAGTCAGTTATCTTTATAAACCTTAGCATAGTTTTTTATGCTTTATAATCCAGGAGATAATAGTTTTTTTTCTATTTATTTATTTTTTGTTCCCTAATCAGTGTATTTTAATTATGTTATCTTCAGTCTTTTTGGCTAATTCTGATAAATATTCTTTTTTATTTTCTATTAATTTATATATATTATTGAAATAAATACATGTTTTCATTATTGCTATTTTGTATTGATTTGTCTTATTTTGTGAATATAATAATATTAGGGTTTATTCCTTGTATTAAATTGTTTTATTTAAATCATTTAACCATATTTTTATTTTCATATAAATAATTAATTATATTTATGTAATAACCTATTGTTGTATTCCATTTTTATGTTATATCTCCATTTGTATTACTAACTGGTAAGAATATTTTATTGCTGAAGTAATTGTTTTGATTTAAATTATTTTTATTGCTATTATGAGGTTTGTCTATTTTAATTTTATGATTTTTATTCAATTTGAGCTCACATTATTATTTATATTTAGATTCAGCTATTTTTATTTTGTTATTAATTTATTTTTCTAACCTTGGATTTTCTTTGTTATGTTAAATTTTAATTAAATTAAAATAAAAAATAATTAATTTTATTACACTTTTAATAAATAAATAAACAATTATTTTTTCTTTTTACTAATGATTAAATCCTAGTTAAAACATTTTTATATATTAATTAAGGGATATAAAAAGTCCTTGATAAAAATCATTTAGAAATAAACCTTGCCCTTACATTGATTATGTTTTTTAAAATCATTTATAAACTTCAAATGCAATTTCTTATTTTGTAGATTTAAATTTTAACCAATGAGGATCTTACTTCCTTTAATATTTAAGGTTTCTGAGGGAGGGTCATTGAGTCCTCCCACTTTTTAGTTATAATAAACAACTTCAATTTGGTTTATTTTTTTAGTTGCATTCGATTTTTTATTATTAGATATAAATCAATAAGACTAGGTAAATGGCCTTTTGAACTATACAGGTGTGTTACCTGGGCCAAGAACAAAATCAAAGAAGAGAAACAATTTTTTTAATTGCAAACTAACGAATATAATCATAATACTTTAAAAATCCCCTAAAATAATCTTTTCTCATCCTAAAAAAATATCTGTTCAATCAATCGATCAACTCAAGTATTATCGACTGTTTCTCAACCTACGAGATAACTTTGTTACACTGCCCCTTCAACTGTTTGTCCTGAACAAAGCCTTTTTCACAAACTGCACAAGACAGAAGTCAACCTAGATGAACAACCTTTATCTGTGTTCTAGGTGTCTATTGTATCCAACTTCTAGAATTTTTTTTAAGTGAGAAATATCTATAGATTTTAACTTATGAATTTCAAATTTTGACTTTGAACTTCAATTTGGTTGTTTATTTTTTTAGTGGGATTGAATTTTTTATTATTAAATATCAATTAATAAGATTAATTGAATAATCTTATGAACTATATATATTGTATTGTAGCAAGAACAGAAACAATTTTTTTATTAAAAACTTAATACATATATTCACAATACTTAAAACTGCCCTAATGTTACTTTGATTTTCACACACTTCATCTTGGTGTCCATTGTATCTGACTTTTTTGAAATATTTTTAAGTGAGATTTTTCTTTTTATCAATAATGTATTCCCCTTTTTAGGTGTCATATTTTCAGCACTAATGTTTAATATAGACCTGTCAGTTTTAAGAGCTATCTTTAGTTAGCTTCCTCGGTGTTATTCTTCCATTTCAATATATTCTTTCTCCTTTTATTTTACTGTAAATTACTTGATGGAGCCAAATCCATAATTTTGGAAACTATTTTATCAATGGTTTCCTTATATGTCGATAGGAAACTTGTTTTGATTTTTCTTTTGTCTCTTGCACTTCCTTGCTTCTACTGTTTTTTTTTTTTACTTCTCTGTGTGTCTAGTACTATACTTTCTCTCTTCTTCACGTCTGCTACTTTACTTCCTTTCTTCTTCTTCATTTTCTTCCTTGTTCTTCCTCTAGATAGTCAGGTCAGGGATTAAAATAATGAATTGTTTTCCTGAGTCTTATCCATTGTTCTCCTGAGGTTCTCCAGACTTTCATAGAGCTTTCTCTCCTCCTCAGTTGGAGAGGACCACATCATTTTCTCTTCTTCACGTCTCCTTTCTTCTCTTTACTCTCTTCTCTTTCTATCTTCATTGTATCTATCTTTTTCTCCTATTTCTCTCTTGCTGTTATCTACCCTGCAACTAGTTATTATGTTTCCTTCTTTTAAAATTTTCTCTTCCTGTAATCATTAGCATCTCTTTTAACCCTCTCGTTATTGTTTTGTCTCTTTGTCTATCATATCTATCCCTTTCTCTTTCCTTGTAATAGTCTTTTTTGTTGTAATGACGATCCATACTCCTAGAGTTTTCCTTTTCCTTGGGTTTTTCAGTATATTGTATTCCAAGACCCTTTTGTAAGCTTTCAACTCAAGATTTTTTGCTGCAGTTTCACCTAAGGTTTTCAGTCTTGGTAGTTTCTAGTTCTGCTGGCATTTCATATCACACATTATCAGTAAAAACATTAACAGTCATGCTTTTCAGGATATTCTCTAAAACCATAGCATAAGCATTGATTTGTTTGTTGACATTTCTTAACTGGTAAGAAACCTTACCAGTTAAGAAATGTCAACTCTGAGTAACTGAAGTGATTCCCCAGGATCCTGCCTTCTCATCCTCATCCATATTTTTGTCGCATAAAATTTAATGCTTGAACTAAATTTCTGATATTATGTACATATAAGTATGTAATTCCAATATGTATTCATTATTAACTTGTGGTTTCGGGTAACTATAAAAAAATTTCTCTAGAATAAGCTTGTTATAGAGAATGTTCATTCTTCTGTCTGCCTTTAGTGTGGTTAGCGGGATTTCAGTATTTTGTTTTATATAATTATATTACTCATATATATTATTTTATATAAAAATCAATAATTAATTGGTCTGATCAATTTGGATATACCTATACATTTTTAATGAAACGTTTTAAATTTTTTTTTTGGTTAGTGGTATATTGTATGTAAGCACACAATTGGAAAGCTAAGTGGAAGAACACACTATGAGAAATTTTGGGGAAAATTAAAAAGTGAATTTTCCTTGGAATAAGTTTTAAATACTCCTTTCTACAGAGTGGCTTGCCTATTTTTTCTAAAACTTAAATTGAGATAATTTTAAGAAATTGAAAACTTGAATTTCAGCTTTCATGATAGGTGTTGGATCAAAAATAAATATATACAATCTTAAAAATTAATAAAAAATATATTTATTATTACATTAATGAAGAATTCTATGATTGCTGAGCTGTGGGTAAAATAAATGTGTGTGCTTCTTTTCACCATTGGGCCACATGCTGTAGAAAGAAGGAACCTATCTTCATAATTAAAATGGAGACAAGTGGATTTAATGTTAGAAGCTACTTTACTTAGGATTAAATTTATAATATCACAAATAATGTATATACTGATTACTTCAGTCATCAGCATATTTAAGAGCTTCTAATGAATGCAAAAATGGTCCCTTAAACATTTTCTAATACTGAAAATTTTTAATGTATTTTCATAGTAAGTTCATAGCTAATGCAGGTATGCTTGTGTAGGGTTTTATCTTTTCTCTAAGACATAAAAAATAATTATATAGCAATAATTCATTAATAAATACATAAATTTGATGATGGTATTTACAAATATATAGTGAAGATAATTCTTCAATCTTAAAACTAAATATAGTCTTTTATAGACACTACTTTGTTTACAATTAATGTTGTCTGTGTACATTGCTAGCAATTATGTACACAGATGAAACGAAAATTCAATTTATTTACGTGTATACTTACAATTACATAAAAATACTGCAACACTAGTAAAAACTAAATAAAACAAAAAGAGATTAAGAAAAAAAATTGAAAATAGATGGTATATAAAATGATATGAGAAAAAAAAAAAGTGAAGATATTTCATAGAGTCAAAACAAAACCCTAAAAGAAGAGAAAAAAAACTGTTGCCGGGGGATTGGACGTATCCCAGAAGCTAGAAGGAGGAAGCCTTTGTCTACTGTCAGGATAGCATCTTTAGAATGAAGACATCGATAACCATCAGCTATCGCAGATCATAAATTGGTTAGTTGTTACTCTACATTGAATTTAAGTATATTTGTAAAAGTAGTTTCATTAATTATACAATGTATTATATAATATATTATTTTTTTTTACAATTTTTTCCTCCAAGTTGTGTTTTTACACTATACAATATTTCTACTTGTTTTACTTTTCTCATTTAAATTTGCATATATATTTATTTTACTTCTTTTTTTTTTTTATCTTTTATTGGTTATTTTTAGTATTACATGTGATTAATATTAGGCTAGTAAATAATTCAATATATAATATTGTTTGGTGCATTTTCATGTAAAATGCAATTGAAACAATGTAGTTTCCTTAAAAATATAATATAGTTTATAAATGACATGGTTCGAAGATAAAAGAATTATGATCACTATAACTTTGTAAGTACTATATAGAAGCATTTTGATTCTGTGTATCCATTTATTACACAACATTTTATTTTTTCTTACCTCTCCTTTTTTCATCTTTATTTTCTAGTTCATTTTTGTTTGTTGTATTCTTTTTTTTTGTCTTAATTTTTTTTTAGCTATATATATATGAACAAATTTTCTTTGTGACATAAATTAATTACAGATTCGTATCAATCTTAATGCAGAAGAAAAAAAAGTATATATATATTATTTCTTGTTTATCTATGTTAATTTTAACCTTGAAAAGGGTTCATACAATACTGTGGCATTATCAATAATATAAAAATATTATAATGATTATGGTTATTTACTCCGTGATATAATATTTTGAACATTATCGTAATCTATTTTTAGATATATAAAAATTATCAAATATAATAAGTTTCAATTTTCTAATCCAGTTTTAAAAATATATATAATAAAACTGTGCGAAAGGTTTGCTTGAATTAATTTCATTTCAAATTTTATTGCATTGGAGACTCAATTTTGATTATTAAAGATTATTGAGCAATATTTTTATGTATATTATTTTTTGTTACTAAATTATCCATTTAGAAAGTAGATAAATAAAACCTACAATATTATGTATTACTAATATCTGTCTTTTGTAAAACCTGAAGTGATCTGTAAAATTAGTTACACCTAAATTATTAAATCATTCTATTAACAAGCAATGATAATTTTTAATATTTTTTATAATCATGTAATATTTATTTTATATTGGTTTCTATTTGACCAATTCTAAAACTAATTAAACCATTCAACATAACCTATTACATACATTTTCTGTATATTGGAGGTATGGACAATCTGCTAATTAAAATTGTTTGGTAAAATGAATTTTATAAAAATTAAATTTGAATTTTTATTTTAAATTAAAAGCCAACTGTAATTATATTTTTGTATAGATATAATTTAAATTGTAACCGCATGTTATCCCCATCCGAGTGGCTATGCCCGGAGTTAGTTTCGTCCTATGCTCCTAGGGTGCTGCACAGGCGTGACTGCGCAATTTGTAATCGACACCATTCTTTATTTTTAATACCCTTATGCAATTCCAAGTATCCTTAAGTTATGTAGGGAGTGACGAGCGTGAAGATCTGTCAGTAAAGAGTCGCTAAACCGTAAAAATCCAATATCTCGAGTTTGAAACTAGATATCGGGACGCGGTTTTTTCCCACCGTTTTAGTATTCATTAGGGCTTTATATTAGCATTATAATAATGCTGTAGTATCGCTTCTCGGCCTATTGGCTAAGATCAAAGTGTAGTATTTTTTCCCGATCAGTGACGTCAGTGTGGAGGAGGATATTGTGCTTCTTTGGCGGCTGTATACGCGCGAGAAGGAGCTGGAGCGGAAGATTGCCTCCCCAGCCCCCGGTGAGTAAATATTTATAATCTAGAGTGTGGGGATTATTGTGGGCCCAGAATTAGACTGTGTACCCTTGCATAACAACAGCTGGTGTTGCTGCCTCTGGGATTATGGACGTAAGTAGGTATTATAGGATAGAGGGTGACCATGTTGTTGTGGGACACCCTTTGCCCAAGCTAGCCAGTGGGCAGTATTACACCAAGTGCCCGGTGCCTGGCTGTGGTAAGGAGTACACGAACAGCGCTTGGACAGCGGGCCTACAATCCCTAATGCGCCACGTCTCCGCAGGGCACCGCATCACTGGCATCAGGCCCCGTCATTACTGCCGGTTGTGCAGTTCGTTTATAATTGAAAAGCCCAAAATTACTGCCCACCCGTGCTTAGAGCGCGCGGTGGCACCGGTGGTGGAGATGGCGGGGCCAGCCTTTGGTTGTGAACAGTGCGG
>NW_027108484.1:804422-804940 GCF_000696795.3 Halyomorpha halys
CCTATTGAATGACACACTCATAAAAAGTAGCCTTAAGAAAATCCAATTTGAGTTAAAATACTTATATGAATTTTCCTAGGTTGCTCCGTGACTGTTGCTGGTCGACCGCGTATTGCAGTACCTCCGGGAACGACCCATTAAATTACACATTCATCCAAAGACTCATTAAGAAAATCCTATTTTGGCTAAATTTCTTAAATGACCTCCAGGATTGGGCTATACAATAATAGCAATAGGAAGTTAGAGTGAGGAAGTAGAAAATGGCCAAAGCATAGACCAGCAATGCTAATGTTAGGAGTTACAACTTTATAGTTTTTTCTTAAGTTGCTCTTATTGTTATTTATTTTAATTTATTTGAGCCATGTATAATTTTGTTGTATTCTTTTGATGTTATTTTATTTATTTTTGTTTTTACACTACACAATCTACTTGTTTTACTTTTCTTATTTAATTTTACATATCCACTTATTTTTATTTCATTGGTTTTTTTTTTTTGTAGTATTTATTTTAATATTAAT
>NW_027108484.1:805194-811257 GCF_000696795.3 Halyomorpha halys
ATTTTTTAGTGCATTTAAATGTGTTAATGCTAATGAAACAATATAGTTTTCATAAAAAAAATAGAAAACAGCTTTATATATGACATGATTTTAAAATAAAATAATTATCATCGCTGTACCATTGTGAATTTTTAAAGAATTATTTTTATTCATTTACATGTTATTTTTTCATTAACTTTACAGTACATAATTTATTTTATTCTTTGTATCCATTTTCTGAACAACAAACCGTCACAAAACCAGTTGATATCATTTTTTTGAAAAAATGGAGGGATTATGCCTCCATGAAAAGGCGCTCTTGTGTTAAACAAACAAAAATCGATAGTTTTTGGTAATTTTAAAATCTATCTACGCATTATGTACATATGTACATATTAGTCATCGTAAATGTGTTTTTTTTTTCATTGTGTATATTTTGTTTACATACATACCTATGTATGTATTTAAATGTTTAATTTTTCTGTTACATTTATATGTACTAAATAAATTTGTTTTGTATTCTAATTTTTATGTATTTTTCATTCACACTTGAACATACGTAAGTCTAATACCCCAGCGTAACAGACTCCGCTTAATCCGACCTTTTCATGGGACCGACCTCACCCCAAGTCACAAACAGGTCGTTATAACGGGGTTCCACTGTATATATATTTTAGTGCATTTAAATGTATAAATGCTAATGAAACAATATAATTTTCATTAAAAAAATAGAATACAGTTTTATATATGACATGATTTTAAGATAAAATAATTATCATCGCTTTACCATTGTGAATATTTAAAAAATTATTTTTATTCATTTACATGTTATTTTTTCATTAACTTTACAGTACATAATTTATTTTATTCTTTGTATCCATTTTCTTACCTCTTTTTTTTATATTTTTTTTATTTTGTTAATATTGATTTAAAGTGTAAATATTAAGCTTTTTAATAGTTATATTAATGTAGGAATTGAATAAAATATAAAGGAGTTATGAACAATGGACACCAGAAAAAAAAAAAATCATCCAAATAAATCTGGGTGAAAATTTTCTAATTTTTAATTTATTTGAAAAACAGAATTTTTGGATTTCAGACGATGCTGAAAACGAATATAATTTTCTTTTTCACTATGTTTTTTTTTTTTTAACAAATTTATGGATTAAAAAATCATTTAATAGAATAGTGATATTTTTTCTTATTCTTCAGGAGACAAATCGATTGGCATATAATAATCATGAGAGAAATATATACTTTCTGAGCTAGGCACCAAAAATACTTAATTTTTTTAATAACTTTTTTCCCAAAACAATTGGAGGAGCCTATAATATTTCTGGGAAAACCCTGAACATTTAACAAAAAGCCCCATCACAATTGGATGGATGGTATGGCAGCGCATAAAGTACAAACAAGCAAATATTTATTTTTATGTATTAGATGCACTCCTCTTCTGTAGTAAGGACTTCATGAAAGTAAAGATTATGAATGGATTTTGAATAGCTTCTAAATAAAATATGAACTTCAAATTGTGATGGGCTGTAAAATTTACTGTCTATTGGTTAACTTTTTTCAAATATATGATAAATCTTTACTATAATGAATGGTTCTAATTGCTTAAACCAGTTTAAAAATATATGTGTTAATACTAGCAGAACTGTTTGAATAATTTGCTCGAACTATAGTTTCATTTCAAGTATTATTGGATTAGAAATTCAACTCAATTTCGATTATTTACATTCAGTACATTTTGTTACTAAATTATCCCTTTAGTGGGCTAATTAGTAGATAAATAAAACCTACACTACACCATAGTACAAACCTTCTTGTTTCATTATAATGTTAATTAAAATATTGGTACTCTCAGCTCAGTTTTACCACAAATTTAAGAGAGTTCTTGAACATTGCCTTTAAATGTCACAAGATAGTGTATTTTTTCTGTAAGGAGTAAATATTCTAAGTGATAAACTTTCATATTAATGATTTTTTTAATTGTATGAAATATCTACACCAATTTTAGAAGTATGGTACAAGCATACTTGTAAATAAAAATCTCTTTCCAATGGCACCTTCCTTTTGTTAAATGGCTCCTTATGTCACCTGAACAAAGGAATCTTAAATAGAAATATTATTTATCTCTAATATCTATTTCTGTTGCAAAAACTGGACTGTTTCATAAAATTTGTCACATCAATCATTAAATTATTCTATTAAAAATCAGTGACATTTTCCATTATTTTTTTAAATTATATATTATTGATTTTTTATTGGTTTCCATTTGACCAATTCCTGAACTAATTAAGTCATTCGTACATAATATTTATTAACATTAATTTTCTGTGTATTGGTAGTCTGAAAAATCAGCGAATTTAAATTATTATTAAAGTATATATTTTTTTTTTTTATTTTATTTTTTTTTTTTTTAATTGAAAACCAACTGTAATTATATTTTTGTATGGAGGTCATTCTATACTGGAACCATATGCTATTGATGTCCAGGTGGAGCTGCCTCGAATTAGTTTCATCATATGCTCCTAGGGTGCAGCACAGGTGTGTCTGCGGGATATATTATCCACATGAATTTGTTATTTTTATCACCTTCCTGTGATTCCAAGTATACTTAAGTTATTTAGGGAGTGATGGGCATGAAAAGCTATCAATAGTGTTGAGAGAATTGAGAACATTGTTTATCTCAAGTTTAAATCTATATATCAGGACATGGTTTGTTCCCACCATTTTGGAATTCATTAGGGCTTTAAATTAACATTCAACTATGGCAAAAGTTTCAACTTTCAACCAGCTGGGATGGCCCCTCCCCATTCCTTGTTAGCCCCTGGCAGTACAGCCACTCGTGTAAAACCGCCTATTGTAATTAGTGTATATATGTAATCCTTAGATTTAAGTTGTATATATAATTGTAATAGTTTCAATAAATAAAATTAGGAGGTTAGAAAAAAAAAAAAAAAAAAAAAGTTTCAACACCTCCGGACTCAAAATAGCTCCTTGAATAGATAGCTCATATGTAAAATTAAATATAACAGGTAACCTTAAAATACCAAAGGTAGTAAAAGGTAAGACACAACACAAATTACTTTTCCTTTCTAAAAAGAAAGCACTTACTAATTCACTTTTTATTTCTGTTTTAGAGGGTTCCGAAAAAAAAAAAAAAGTTTCAGTGTATAATTCGGTTTTAATTTTAACCAGATTCACAGCACTGAACAGATTCAAATTATAACCGAATCTTTTGTTCGGATCGAGGGCAATTGATTATGTTAGATTTAGAGTGTCCAAGTTTAAGGCAACTGTCTGGACTTGGGCACACTGAAGTATTGTGGCTGTGTCGCTGTGTGTCCCTGGTGTGGTGGGGACCATCAATACGAACAATGTCCGAAGAAGACAGCCCCCCTGCACCTCATTCAAAAATTGTGAGGCCCGCATCAAGTTGCGGGATACTGCGAGGGCAAGAAGACAGGGGACTGCACCTGCCCCAGCCGGAACACCTCCTAGACAGCCGAGCCGCCTAGTAGAGAGGAACCTAGGCTTTCAATGACATACTCCGCTCTTCAGCTCAGCCACCTGCACCTACACTGCCTTCTATATCCCTACTGCCGCCCACACCAACACAGCTGACTTCACAACCTCAGTCAACTTCGACACAGGAAATCTTGGTTCTCACATCACTTGTTGAGAAAATGTGCTGTAGAATGGACCAGATGATGTCGGTGGTGATGACACTTCTCAACACCATGACCAAGATCATTGAGCCGCGTCATGACTGAACACATTGTGCTCAATTATAACATCAGAGGGCTTTTGTCGCTCATTTTCCTTTAAGAATAAATGAGAAGTGAATAATCAACAATCAATCTAGTTCCAAAATAAATCTCTGTGAAAAGTATGAAATACTTTTATATTCAGCGAAATTATTTATGCCTATT
Source organism: Halyomorpha halys (assembly GCF_000696795.3). Lineage (NCBI taxonomy): Eukaryota > Metazoa > Arthropoda > Insecta > Hemiptera > Pentatomidae > Halyomorpha > Halyomorpha halys. The sequence continues at coordinate 809,112 of NW_027108484.1, forward strand.
ACAGATCATCAATATCAATATTTTTCAGTATCAAGTACAATCAATACAGTTCCAAGATAAATACCTTTGAAAGTATTGCAAAATATTAGATACTTTCTAAGTTCTTCCAGTTTAATTTATTCCATTCCAGAAAACAATCTTACTCTGTGAATTTCAGCTCATTCAATCCACAAGGAGCCTTTATAGTTGGCCAAATATACATATGTGATTATTAATTCCAGTATTTCTCAGTAACAAGTACAATCAATCTAGTTCCTAAATAAATGCTTGTGAAAAAATTGCAAAATACCTGTTACTTTTTGAGTTCTTACAGTTTTATTTATTAAAGAAATAATTACCTACCATGAGATCACTTGTCCAATGATGGACTTTGGAAATTATTTGAAAATTTTTGAATCTAAAGGTTTAAATTTCTAAGTATAAAATTATAATTAATAAATAAAGTATTAGTAGTAAAATAAAAGTAGTATTCGGATTCTCATTAAAAACTATTATACAAACACATTAAAGGGAATTTTATGTTTTGTGTATGTGTATGTAAATATATAATAATAATAATCTTTATTTATTCTAGGATTGATTCCTTCAGAATAATACTGCAGACATCAAAATTAGGCTTTATAGCCTTGGAGTAAAATACCTAATGAAAATAAAATTATAAAACATCATAAAAAATAATTAATTTAAAAAGATAAAAATGAACAATAACAGAATATATAAAATAAAACCATATTATACAATCAGTCAAAGTTATTAATCTGAAACTTAATATTTTGGATTAGTATTTAATAATAAAATAAAAAGACTTTTACATGATTAGGGTGTAATATAAGTTTTTATGATTATACACCGGATTTTTGTGCAATAGTATATTTTGTTCCCTAGTTCCAAATTCTATTAAACAATAACAGAAATTTGAATCATGTAAAAGACATTCAAATACCAATAATTTTATTTTGCACATTTTAATCTTTTTGAGCTTTCTCAATTTTTGTTGTGTAAAATTTAATGTTTGAACATAATTTATGATATTATACACAATAAAGATACACACCAATATTTATCCATTTTATTGTTTTTTATTTAATTTGTTGTTTAAAATGTGTTTTCATAGTCAGTTCATAGTTAATATGAGTATGCTTGTGGAGGGTTCCATTTTTTCTGCAGGACACAGAATAATTATATAGCATCGATTAGTGCTTGTAAATTACAGAATTGGTTCCTTTATGAATAATGTGGTCTGATTGTAATAAAATTTCCAGAACATTTTTCCATAAAAAATAGAATATGATTTTATATATCACATAGTTTTTAGATAAATGAATGATCCAACACTTTGTACTTTTGTGAATACATAAAAAAGCATTTTTTATTGATTTATTTGTTATTTTTTGCTTTACTTTACAGTTTGTAATTTATTGGGTTTAATAATTTATTCTGTGTATCCTTTTATTACACTATATTTTATTAATTTTTAATCTTTATTTTCAGTCCTTTTTTGGTTCTTTGATGTATATATATTCAGTACTAAAATAGAACAGCGAGAAATCCTGTTTCATTACTTCAGATATACATAATTATAATTATTTATATATATAATTATAAATATATAATTATATTTATGTATATCTGAAGTAATGAAACAGGATTTCTCGCTGTTCTATTTTAGTACTATAAAACAGTACCTCAGAAGACGAGTATATCAACACATATATAGTTGTACCTCAATAATAAACAAACCTGACCAAACTGCTCTCATAACACATTTTAGACAAACAGGACAAATTAAAATTTGATACACCAAAAATCATGCATCCGAATAAAACAAAACAACTTTAAGCAAAATTTAAAAGAAATGATTATTATTATTGTTATTATTCAGTTTTTCTCGGTATTGGGGGTTGAATATCTGAGGTGGGGGACCTAGAAGTCCAACCGATTTTGTTTATTTTCTCTTTTCAAATATCAAAATAGAACCTTTCGCTCTATACATGCTGTGTCTAAGAGAACCAACTGTTGAGCCTCTCTTAGTACATCAACAGCCATTCCCAAATCATTCACGCCTTTCACTGTTATTATTATTATTATTTTAGATTTATTTTTTATTAATATAGTTGTTTGAGAGTGGTTTAGTTTCTTTTTAAAA
>NW_027108484.1:811551-823508 GCF_000696795.3 Halyomorpha halys
GGACAAAGGCAATTAGCCGGCAATAATGAATTTTAAAGGAAAAAAAAAGGAATGAAGACAGAATAAGGAATCATTGAGAATGACCTGAGAGGTCGAAACGTCGGATGTTAAAAAGAAATAAAGTTGAGAGAAAAGAGATCAAAATTGTTTTTAAAAAGAAATTATTATTATTATTATTATTACTATTCAGTTCTAGAAAAACTGTAGTTGAAAATTGTAAGTGAAGTTTTTATTAAGTAATGTCTTTATTGTAATAGTTATTAATCTTAAATTATACTATGTACATGTAGTTTTATAATAATTAGTTAAAGCAATTATTTGTTCTAATAAACTGTTTTGGTTTTTTCTTTGTAGGGGATGACTACACAAACATTAAAGTTGTGAAATGTCGCCTAAATAAAGTTGTATTATTGATTGATCCTCAAGACCCACAAAAATATATATCTACCACAGTCAAGAAAAAATATTTTTTTTAATTTTTAACTTTACCACCCATCTTTTATCTTTAATTTCTTATATTTATCTGATACTTCCATATTTTACTTATATTTATTGCTTTATCTTTTATTATATAAATTTGCAACACCTTTATTTCTCTATCAGTTTTGTATCTATTTTCTTTTCTTAACTATATTATATTTATATATTCCCCTCCCCCTTATTAAATATATTTATGTACTGTATTATTCAGTGTTTGTCTCTATTTAATATTTACTTTATTTCTTAATATTATTTTATATCTTTTTGCTTTAAAATGTTACGTCAATTGTTAACTGTCCAATTCCCATAGTCCTCTACCCTGTTGACATCTTGCATCGGCCTTAACTTAATTCTTTGGCTATCCTTCGTTCAGAAAGATGAGTGTCCTATTTTGTTCATTATCTTCCTTTTTCCTTGACCTTCGTGTCTTATATATTTTATTGTATTTTTATATTTCTCTTTTATTTACTTTTTTATTTGTTTTATTTCTGTTTTCATTAATTATCTAATACTATTTGTAATTCTTGTTTATTAATCTACATTTTCTTGTTTCCATGGTTATTATGACAATAGTAATAATCTTACTATTGTTAAGGACATAAAACCATATATTTTCCCCCAAATTTTTTCATATGTTGTATTTATTTATTGTTTCTACTACGAACAATGAGAGACTTAATTACTTCAAATTGACAAAATTAAAGATACGAGAGAGAGAGAGAGAGAGAGAGAGAGAGAGAGAGAGCCTTTTTTTATAATCTACCACTTAAGTCCTGATAGACTCATTTCAATGAGGATAAGACGGGTAATATTTAAAACCTCTTAATTTTACATGGATATCATATCCATCATCAGGTAAGTTGATCTCAAAAAACGTGAAAAAGTTGGCAATAAATCCAAGGTACTTCTTACCATAAATAGGTCATTAAAACTCGCTGGCCCATAGAAAGTTATTCTGGATATAATCTTTAAATATTTTATTAAAATTTGGAATATAATAAAATAAATGAAAATTAGGGATTTATTATCAATGGAACAAGTATATAATCGTTTAAAATGAAGATTCGAGGAATTCTATTATCTTCAAAAATTGAGTCCTTTTTCTATATTGTTTTGTATCAGAGCTTTACCTTGCCCTGTTAGTATCGATTATATCTGAAAACAGATTGCGATTAAATTATTTAAAATTAAATATGAAACAAGGCATCATTTTAACTAAGAATATAGTTACGTCAAGACCGAATTAATGAAAAAATGGACAACATTCAAAATTATAATATGAAATCCAGTCAAAGACGTACTTCATTATTTCGAGGTTTTTGCCAGACCTACAAGAGCATTAAAAGTCGCTTTTCTGCAACTTGAAAAAAACAGTAAAAAAATGTTCGGATTCAGAATAAATGAACATGAAATTGAATACATGGTGCGTTCAAGACTAATGTATTAAACATTTATTTGTACTGCGTAACTTCCCTGCGTTAATCTCTCTAGCAGGTTAAAATCTTTTTAATTATACTTTTGCGATGAGTTCAGGAAAACGAATCTTGAAACGTTAGTCGTAGTTGAGTTGCTCAAGTTCAGCATGGAAAAACTTGAGCAGCCACACTTCATCTCCGACCTAGCTCTCAGTTACTTAATTTTCTATCACCGTATTAAGAAAGACCTGATAGGGATTTAACAGGATTCCGTGTAAAGCGTTCCAGGGAGCCTATGGACAACGGAAAAACCGTTGGCAACGGCGTTTGATGCCCAAGAGTCATATATTGAATTTATATAGTTCTTTGTAACAAAATGTTTAATAAATTCTTGGTTCTGAGACAGGTCATGAAACTTTGTGAACGCACCATGTACATAAGAGAAAATAGATGACGTCCAGGGAGATTACATTGAGATTGGTACGTATATGTTTGAAAAATTGCAATACTTCATTTATGTGAGCTCGGAGGTAAACTCACGAAATGTTATTTCGCAGGATGCCAGATGCAGATTAAGAGCAGCAAACAGATGCTGTTTTTGGCTGATTTAAGCTATTTAAAAGTAAGTACATTGGCCACCAAACCACCAAGGTATTGTTGAACGGATGGTTAAAAAAAAAATTGTCTACTGTTTTATTTGTCAGGTTAATTACTTAAAAGTTCTAAGTGTAGTTAGAAAAAATAACACTAGCTTCGAAGTGCTAACAACAGACTTCACAAATAAAGGAATACTGACCAACGGCTAGTGATACAATCGATATATTCACAGTTTGCCACAGAGCAACTTGTATCGATAAAAATGAATTTTTTTATCACACTTTAACATACCCTCCTAACTATTAATTTTTCTAACAAAAACAAGATTAACGGAATTTTTAATTTACAATATTTTGTATACAGTAAAAAAATAATTTTTAAATGACAACATTAATTTCGTGCACAGAAAAACAATTTTTTGATGAATTTTTTAATTTTTCACAATCACTTCATTGAGTCCTAGGTTCAAACATTCCCCAATTGGTCTTTTGTCTTTTTGTAGATGATTTGATCTCTTCTTTTGGCTGCATCCAGACATTTCATGTTCACTAAAATACTCTGAATTTATTATGAACATTTCGATTGACAGAAGGTTTAACAGTAGTAGTTGGATCACTAAATCCCTTTTTCTTTCTATATTATGTGCTTCGCAATCCATTTTTTTTTCATCAATGTCCCAATTATATATATTCATCTGCTTTTAATCTAGGGTGTTCTTCATCTTCTTCGGTATAATAATCTTCAATAAGAAGTGTTTTAGTCTTTTGGTCTAGTTTTTCTGTGTTAATATCTTCTAATATTTCTTCATCTTTGACACAAATTTCTGGGCCACCATTCAAAGCTTTTAACTACAGTAACCTTCAATCCCACCAGGTTTCTCTTTCTGCTTCTTCTTGATGTTTCTTAGTCTTTTCTTGCACAATTTATTTCTTTTCTTTTTCTCAAAATCATCTGGTATCTTCGTGATCCTTAATGTCTTCTAGGATACCTCTTTATTTGTAGATTTTCTTTCGATTCAAATATCCCATTGTATCGGTCCTTCGCTTCGGACCGTTCGTCCAGTTCTATTTCTTCTTTAGATAAATTTTTATCACAAAGTGAAGTAGTCTCTTGTACGTAATGTTTTAATAATTGATTATTTTCTTCTACATTGTTTCTAAACTCACACAGGTTTTAGATCTTAGTCCTCATTCTTACTTCTAAGTCAGCTCCCTCCTCTTCAACTTTTTCATTTTTTACATTTATTTTTATCAATGTTTCACCACATTCATAATCAGATTCTGAATCACTATTCACAAGACCCATTTTGTTGATCGTTATTACACCTTTTAGTAAGGAAAGTAGCTGCTGACAATTTGTTTTTTACACACACTACAGTGTTTCTTTTTTGGTTGGACAGTCTTGACTTAGATGTCATTCTTTATTATTAATTATTAACTGGGATCCACAACTCGATGTCGAGTCCTGGCCTCCACCAATCGTTACGATCTTGTGTGGCTGCCATCCAGTTCCTCACTCCATCGAAGGCGTGGTCTTGCTCCATGTATTACTTCGGTCACCATTTTCCTTGGGAGATATCCTCATTTAGAGCAAGAAAAACATTTCCTCTTGTTAGAAGTAGTTCTCCAATTTATTCTAAAATTTGTTTTAAACGCAACTGGATTATCTAATTCCTCAGTAGAATTTGAGGAGCGTCTTTCCTCAGCCATCTTCAATCTTGTCGTTAAATTGGTAAGTTTTCATGTCAGAGTCTGTGCTTTCCCAAGTACTTAGAAAATATTTATACTTTTATGGAAGTGTCATTACTTTGGAAATGGTCATATCATCTGATATATCATTCCCTAATGATTTCAATCTAAACATCAAATAATTTTCAATTGAGCTTATGTGGCTGGCCAAGCCTATCCCAGTCTTAAATTGAAAAGAAAAAAAATTCTTGCAGGGAAACATCACTTTCATATATGTCACATAATTTGGAATACATTTGACTTGCAGTAGTACAAGTCAAAATATGAGTTATTGGTTACTGATTCACTGTGGTAACCACTAACGTTTGGGCTTTAGCATCATGTTTTACGTAGACCCCATAGTCTTGACTTTGCTGGTCTCTGGGAGGCCCAAAATCTTTAGAAATAACCTCAAACAATCCGTCTGCTTTTATGAAGATATTTACCTTGAATTTCCACATTTGTAAGTTCTCAAGTCCTATCAGGGGCTCAATCTGAGTTATTTCATTGAAGCTGTTGTGATCCATTTTACCATATTACAGCTTGCACTGCTAAGAAACATAAATGTTTTTACTTTACGAAGTATTGAAAATCAAGCAAACAGTACCGAACTATTTTAACTGTCTCACTACAAATTTTAATTTATCGAACTACCTGGGCCCATATGTTGAACGGATGGACACAAATAAACAAAAAAGTTCTAGGTGTAGTGAGAACAAAAAATACTAGCTTCTAGGTGCTCATAACAAAGACTTCACTAAAATTAATGCTAAACAAAGGACTACTGACCAACGGCTAGTGATATAATCGATATATTCAGTTTGCCACAGAGCAACTTGTATACGATAAAAAATGAATTTTTATATCACACTTTAACAGGTATGATTCTACAAAACGCTTGTAACAGTGAGCGAGCACGGAGTACCGCTATAACCCGTCAGGGGCCAGTTACTACAAGCGTCTAAGTAGCTGTATAATTGTATATAAGTTTATCATTATAAAAATACGATCTCTTGTATAAATGTATATATGTTAATATGTAATATCTAAGAACGTTAATTATAAAATAAAAAGAGATTGAGCAAAAAGATTCTACGGAACTATCTCAAGTAGAGTTAAAAGAGTAAATCCTCAGTGATAACCGATCACATGAGGCCTTTAATTGTCACCGGGACTGATCCATCAGATCAAGCCTTCTCCGGGTCTAGTCATAGCACTGGTGGCTTACTCTACTCAAGATAGAGAAGTTTATTGCTAATCTATCCTCATAAGAGTTTGTTTTTATCATGCTCACCTTAGACTATGACCTATTTCCTCTCCTTTTTTCCTGCAATCTTAGTCCGTCCGCTTTATCTCGGCAACTAAGATTGTAACCTAATTCCTAACGGTTACACTGGTCCGTCCGCTTCATCTCGGCAACCAGTGTAATTTCCCGTCTCTCCCCGGCTCTAGTCCGTCTGCTACATCTCGGCAACTAGAGCTGCACCTAGCCTTATCAGCTTACTGGTCCGTCCGCTTCATCTCGGCAACTAGTAAGCTGGCTCCTATCATGACAGTTCTAGTCCGTCCGCTTCATCTCGACAACTAGAACTGTTACTCTGCCTCAGACTCTCTCACCTAGACCTCCTCTACCTAGTCAGTGTCCAGGGCTCATCCCCTGGCACGACCTTCCTTTCTAACCTATTATTGAATACGCCTTGTCGTGGGCCTTCTGTAAAGAAATATCAGGCTGGAGAAATCCCCTAAGACCAGACAACCCCGACACGCTCATATGCTATACCCTCAGTTAAAATCCGGAGCTAGGGCATCGACTATTCATTTTTGATAAAAAAATAATGCTACGAATGTTCAGCCAAAGAAAAGAAGCCAGTACCTGGTCCAGAAGGAAAATGTGAAAATTTAAGGCAATGGATATTTAAAGGTTTGTGAAGGTTGAGATGGGCAGGGTATGCTATAAGAATAGTATTCAGTGAAATACCGGCTAAATAGGTTTGGGATGACCTTCATTGAACAAGAAAGAAGAACCAACCTCGAATGGTCTGATATCCATACAGATGCGAGCGAACTAATAAATTAAGCTAATGGGATAGCTCTGCTGTGCAGGATGGAGAACAATTGCTAAAGTCTGGAAGAGATCCTAATTCAGTGGTGGATCGTTGTGCTACAGCATCCTAGAAACTCAATTTTGCATCAAATCCCGAAGGTTTTAGAGGGATGATTCTTGTGCTTTATCGTCGTATAAAAAAGTGTTTTTATTTATGACTGGTCATGATTCTGTTTAAACTTTTTATTGGCCGTTTGTCGAGAATTGTAAAATATCCAAACCAGGTGTGGAAATCACGCCATGTTCTGTTGTCTTTTGGTAGGAATTGTTAAGCCCTTAAGTTTTCATGGAGGATACTAAAAATTGACGATTAGGAGTTGCCAACGATCGGCCAACTCACCGAGTTCTCGTAGTCTTCATCAAACTTCAGGATAAGTGGAGATGCAACGGGAGCATTGCAACGCATGAGAAAAGTCATTTTCTTTTTTACTCTTTTATCATTACTTTCAAATGGTGAATACTGCAAAATTTGCATATACGAGATTTACCTCTTTACTCAGATGTGGCATTGGCATTGAGATCTGAGTTCTAAGATAAGATTTTTTTGTTTATATTAGCTTTGGTTTCTTCAAAAGCTTTGGAGAATTGCATAGTTTTGTCCAAGAAAAGACCAAGGTCTTTGTGTAGTGCCTGCTGCAGTTTCCTATCCTGGACTCCAACTACTAGTCTATGATTAATCATTTGTTTAGAGTAATAAGAGCAAAATTCAGTCAACTTTATTTAATATTTCGATGCTTTACTTTCCTTAGGAGCTCGTTTCGTCAATTTTTGAAATTTAAATGTCTCTATTAGCAAATTTTCTTTATCTTTAACATTATTGCCTATCCGTACTAATTGGTCTTGGTAAGAAAGATGTTTCGGCAACTTATCGTCAATATGATTACAAATTTTGATCCCACTATTGTCAACATTTATTCAAATATATATTTTTACATAGGCTCAATGCAAAATAAAAAAAAATTTACAAGAGATCAATTAACGTCGAGTCGACTCGAGCTATGACCCCTGATACCAAGTTTTGGTTTTTACTTTAACAAATAAGCAATTTTTATGCCAAATTATTAGCTATGATTGCCGCGACGTCTTCATAATTTTCTGTGATATACGTCAATACGTCCATCCTGATTAGTGTTAGCGAGTTTCCCTACGTTTACGTAGGCACTGACTAAATCTATCTCTTCTATTGTTTGGTCAATATATTCTTTTTGTAAGAACCCAGCGGTTTGGAAAATTGAACCTCTATTCCCTCAAATTCCCCTGATAACCATTCTAACGACATAAGATTAAACCATGTTCTTCATTGCTCTTACGAAGTAGCAGTGAGACCACTTTGTAATTCAAACGAATTTAACTGAATCAAGACTTTTACAAGGACAAAATATTCAACTATGAAAGGATTATAAGTCAAGACTATTGAGGGATTTTTTCTAATTTCTTTTCACGCTGGTTTATTCATAAGTAGCGAACTATGTATGGATCTTGCATGGGACCGTAATAATGTATCGCAAGTTTACAAAATGATCCATTATAGGTGGCCGTCCGAACCTAGAGAGCAGTCTTTCTGGTTTTAGAAACCCTGTTAAGCAAGAGCCTGTGAACTGCGGGTTGTAAGGTTTCATATTCTTTAAGGAACTCCATGAACAAATACTGGACAACTCATCTGTCTTGCCCAATACGTTCCAAAATCGGTGTGGACAGGTAGTGTAGTGGCTATGTCATTGGCAATGATCGCCAAATGTGTATGTGTCAACTGTGGAGTAAACATTGGGATCAAATGTTTACCAATGTATATTAAACAGGGCTGGACACGAGTAAAAAAAACGGGTTTGGTTGTGTCTGTGACAAGGTTGTATTTGACAAAGGAGTCGACGTTAATCGATTTTTTTTTCTTGGAAGACATTGTCAAAGTTAATCACTAAGCATCTTATGATTTATATGTTTTATTTGTGATAGGTAAATATAATAAATAAATTACTTTGTTATAATTTTATTAATATTAGGTCTGTCATAAGGAATATCGAATGAAATGAACCACACGATGTACTGAAATTTGCATTATGTCTTTTTACTTAGACGTTAAACTCTCTTAGTATCTAGTATGGTAGAGAGAGAATAAAAACTACCCCTATAGCTTTATAATTGTTGATCGTACACAATTGGTGTGTTGTGGCATGGGCGTACCCAGAGGGGGGGGACTGCTACATTGTCCATTGCATAGGTTTCGTTGCACCGCAAAAAGTTTTGCTGTCGCCGTTATTAATACGCTAAGACACCTGTTTTTGATTGTTTTTATACCTTCTCCACCCGTCCACTCCATAATTATGATTGGTCATGATTGAATAGGCCGTACAGTAGTGTAGTGGGGCGGGAACGGCGTTCCCACTCTTACTTTTCCCGAAAATCCTACATATTAATAGGAGAACCTTTTTTTTTTTGTTTTGTTTTTTCTGAGTTATAACTCAACAATGGCTGAATGGGTTTCAATGATTTTAAATAGCTTTAAAATAAATACCTTGTAAAGGGGCGGGGGCATTCTGGATCGCCCGATGTTATTCAATTCTCAGAAGATGGTAAGCGTTCGCACTCTGGAAAATTTACGACTACACCACTGAAGCCATGCACTTTTTATCTAACTGTATATAAATTTAATAAATCAGGTTTGCTTTACGACGTTTAAACTTGAGTCCTATTCGAACTCAGGGTATTTAACATATGTTGATCATGACATGAGTTGGATCCACTACCCCCTTGCTGTTGATGTCGGTTCGGCCGCCGACTCTCATAACTACAAACATAATATGACTTTTGGCTACTGCAATAAATAAACTTAAAGCATATGCGATCATTTCATTTATTATTTTTAGTTTATTTACCAATAGTATTCGCATGGCCTCTTTAATATCAGGAAACCACGATTAAGTAATTTGATTGTGATGAGGCAACCATTGTTGAGCTTGAACGGTATTCGTTCGTTTAAAAAACTACGTTTAATCAAGACACGAAATTCTATTCTATATGAAATTCTACTACACTAAAGGTGATGCCTCTTAGTCTTCCGTTTCCCGGTAACGAATGGCCGATACGTCATGAAACTTTAACACGTACTAACCTTCCAAAACTAGTACTATCCAAAAAAATAAATATGTAAAGCCTAATTTGGGTGTTCATATTGTTCGTGTAGGGATACTGACAAAGTATATACTGACGGTTTACCTTGATAATTTTGAAATCTGATCTTTCAAAATTTGAAGTAAAGGGGTACTGAAAAAGTGAAGAGGAGACCGTGAATGCTTTGTTATTACTACTTCATTTTTTCAGACAAATGTCAATGTGATTGACTGAGCTACTCACTTCGAGGACCCGGGTTCGAGTCCGGCTGTGGCAGATAATTATTTAATGTTTCACTGTAGCGGTGAGTCCGACCTATGGTTTCGGGAGCCCTTCGAAGTCCATCGAATCTCATTAAGTGAGTACCCTTAATTAGGTTAAAATCTGGGGACAAGTGCAATTCTGACAAAATCATCTCTTTGCACAACCGTTAGTCTAGTTACTACTTCACGGGTTGTAGCAGTACACATTTAATTTAATGTCAATGTAATGGCCAAGTAAGGTTTTTGTTTATTACAAATTGAAATAGATATTACACAAGATCCTTTCTGTTCGATATCTCATACACTAATATGTCAGTCGGATTGATAGTGTAGGAATCTTCATTATTCAAGTAACATCGGACTGTCATTTCGACTGACCGAGTAAGGGATCTCTTATATATCGCTTCAGGGACCGTGGTGGCCGAGCATAATGGGGTAGATCCCATTAAGCTCATCAGAAGTGGAACTGGTTCTGTCCAGTTCCAATCCAACCTGACTACGCCTGTAATTTGAGGGTCTTACTTTTCACTTTGTTGTTTCATGAATATGAATTGTGGAATGTATCTGAGAAGTGATCCTTGCCACATCTGTCCCAGTATTCTTGGAGGTCATCTCTTAATCATTTTGTAACTAAAACATAAAATTACTAAGAAATATATGCTACGTGGAAATGATCATTTTCAATAATAATACTCATTTTTAATTAATTATTTGTCCACAATATTGAAACTGGTAGAAAAACTAACTAGCGCTAGTATGAACATACAGCCTCAGCCAAAATTCTTAAATAAACTCCTGCTACCTGTAATAGAAGTGGAAAGACAGTAATGACTATTAAAATAATGTTGTATTCTTGTCCATGCTTAACGGTTGGTTGATCAGGATGGTTCCTCCTTACAGAAATCATTTTCTCTTCCTTAAAAAAATTGCACGAGTTTCAAAATTCTGTAAAAAATGTCCAATTTACTAAGACTGAAAACGTATTGATCCCTATTCCTATTTTCGTATCCTTATTATTATATTTACGTACCTTAAAGTTTGTTGGAACCGAATGATTTATTTTAGTTTAATCTCCATCAGTAAAATATTTCCCTCTATTTCAACTTCATTCAATCAAGGCTTCTACCAGCAATTTAATGGGAACATCCTTACTAAGATGACATGATCAAATCTATGTGGCTGTTCAATATATACATTAACTTGTTTTTGTAATTTTATGCTGCTTGCACCATTCGTTGGATGAGCCACGGGAGAGTCTATATCTAATAATTACAAACAGTTTAAGAGTCAAACTTAATAACTCTACCAATCATGGTTGGGGAAAGTCAAATCATGGCAGCTGTTCCGAAAAATTCCTTTTTTGCGTTATTAAATACCTTTTCGGGTGCGGTCAAAAAAACTCAAATAGTAAATGATTATACTATTTTTATTGAATCAACGTTTCGCCCCTCGTTGCAGGGCTAAACAAGATACAAACACTTGACATAGTTACAAAAAAAAAGAAGGAAAAAAAGAAAAAACATAAGTGGAAAATAACAGGGGTATATAATGAAAAGTAAAATATAATAAGAAAAATTAAAGGTTGTAAACAGTAAATGAAAAGGGTAATAATAATAGATAGATAAGAGATAAAATAAGAGAAGAGATATTAAAGAAAGTACAAATTAAGAGATGAAAAAAGAAAAGAATAAAATCAAATGATGAGACAGAATTAATATCTGTTTTGACGTGAGTCAAAGTCAGAGTGACCCGTTTGTATTGGGAGGAGTGGGGATGGCAGTTAGCATGCCATAATAACGAAAATAATTTTAAAGTAAACATTGTAAAAAAAAATATTTAAATTAGGTAAACAAATGGTAATATACATAATAGAGGGGGAATTCTTGAATTCTTTCTGATATAATTCAAAAATCCTTAAGATCCACTATTCCCACCCTACGTCTTGGCTTGAAGTCCCACAACAAAATTTCCCATCTTTTTTTCCAAATTGAAAGACCCTATTCCTTTCTTACACCGTTCCAATGTGGTTTACCTGATACCCTGTTCAACCCCATGCTGCAATTCCGTCTATATCGGCGAAATTAAAAACCAACTTAAGAACCGCATTTTTCAGCACAAAACTTCCATCAACTCCTGTAATCCACTTGCATCTAAATTATCAGAACACGCATTAAACCTGAATCATACTTTTAATTTCGACAATCCTTCCATTCTTGCCACTGTCCCCAACCTGTTTCATCTCCGAGTCCATTTACATAAATTT
>NW_027108484.1:823616-831439 GCF_000696795.3 Halyomorpha halys
TTTTATATTTACTATCCTTCCTGTTTCATTTATATTCATATATCTTATCTTTTAATTTATATTCATGTGTTACCTTCTTAAGTGTACTTATATTACTTTATTATTATTTTCTATAATAATTTACACTTATCTGTATCCACACTCATTTGGTATATTGTCTTTCTTAATCACTTACACATATTGTATCCCATTACTTTATTTCTCCTTTGTTTTTCTATCTATGAGTTTTCTTTTTTAAATTTAATTTAATTTTTTATTTTTATTAATTTATTTTTTATTTTATTTATTTTTATTTTTTTATAATTTTGTAAATATCTCTTCTCCCTCTCTATTATGTATATTACCATTTATGGTTTACCTAATTTAAATAATTTTTTTTTACAATGTGTACTTTAAAATTATTTTCGTTATTGTGGTATGCTGTAGCTATTAATTCTGTCTCATCATTTGATTTTATTCTTTTCTATTTTCATCATATTACCCTTTTCATTTACTGTTTACAACTTTTAATTTTTCTTATTATATTTTACTTTTCATTATATACCCCTGTTATGTTTCCACTTATGTTTTTCTTTTTTCTTTTTTTGTAACTATGTCAAGTGTTTGTATCTTTTTTAGCCCTGACGAAGACCTGCAACGTGGGGCGAAACGTTGGCTCAATAAAAATAGTATAATCATTTACAATTTGAGTTTTTTTGACCTCACCCGGACCATATTCCATTCATCTATACACACGGTCAATTAATAATCTTCCAGTAAATACCTTTTCGTTTTGACTATGAGAAACTAAATGTAATGCTGATGTGAAAGAACATACTCTTGACATGCTTGCAATGAGGAGGAACTTTCCCAGACAAAATTAAAAAATACCTTTTCGGAAGCCGAGATTCCATGTTCTTCATGCCATTCGTTTTTGATTTATATGAAACTTGGCATAACCACTCCAATTGAAGCTTGTTAAATGCTCTATGATGCAATTCCATGATATTCCCCAAAATAAATTTTCATAATATTGATTTCTCGCTGTTCAGGAAAAGCTTTTGGCTTATGAAAACTATATCTCAGGACCTATTAGACGTGAAGATGTCTTATAGCTCTCAAAACAAAGTTAGTTAAGTTTATTACAAAGTAGTTCATAATATTTATCTTCGTATGAATTGAATTTCCCATGATATTTCCTGAAACTTTCTATGGACTGTCATATAGTCCATAGTTTCTTACTTGGGCTCTTAGAGTAGCACAGCAAAGCATATTTTATGGGAACTTAATGTTAGAACTTTTTTATTGATACCTTTCCTGATGTCATGTCTGAGAGTTAGTCAAGTCTAACAAGTAAATTTTCTTTAATAGTGACTCTAAATATACTTTTACTCAATTTAGTTCCAAAATGGTGGCCTATACAGGATTAAGTAAATTAATAATCCAAAGAGTTTTGCTTAGAAAAAACCGTGCTACACTGTTATGACGGCTTTTAAAAAACAAATTTCTACTCTCTCAACATATGATAATTTCCTGTTTTTAAAGAATTAAATGCATAAGAAATATAAATGAAAAATTATGAAAGTTTGGAATTTGTTCATTTCGAGTAAATTGGTAGTGTTCATATCATTCATATATTGACAGTATACACAATCGTTCATGGCGATATTCTTAGTAACGTTTTCAAACAGGTTGTGGTAAAAAAAATAACAGAAAAGTCAATTCACGGCTGGTGAAGGGGGGGGGGGCAGGAGGTATATTTTGGCCAAGACTGTACGTTCATGGTTCCATATTGTCAATTAGAAAATGAGAATGGCTACAAAAAATAAATATATTTGTATCATTTTCGGTTCATAGAAAAAAAAACTTCTTCACCCATTTTTTTAACTTTATGTTTTATATTAAAAGCCCAAACCAAAGGTCATTTATATTATGTACCCTCTCATCCTTGCCCTTTGAGCTTGTTCATAAAATTTCTCCTTTGTTTTACAGGACATCTTCCTCCATTCATATCTGCCTCTTCTGTCAAATAAAAATAATAATGACAATATTGGTTAATTCCTAACAATAAAGTGTTTAATTTTTTAATATATTATTATTTTAATATTATTTATATTTTATTTTAATATTATAATTAATATTTTTAGTAACTTTTAAAGTATACAATAAAAAAACCTAAATAATAGAGCTTTGTTATTAAGGCTATATTTAGGCTTTACTTTTTATTATTTTGGAAAAGGATACAAACATTTTAACATTTCATTAGAAAATTGTTTAAAAAATCTGGTGCTGTGCGCGCATCACACAACTTCCTCACTATCCTACTTAGAGTTATAATTATTTTAGTTTCAGAACTGTTATTTCTATATTAGACATTGAGGCAATACTAATTTTACACATAAGCTTCTCAGTTGAGAATTCGATTAACTCCGATTTCAAATGTTTTCGTGAAAGTATTAGTATTTTAATATTATTTATCGTAGCAATGTTTTTACATTTTTGTTTACAGAATTATGCCAGAAATATAAAAAATATACCAGTTTTAATAAAATTTATATTCTGCATTATGGAATGCTAAATCGTTATAGAATCAATATTGAACATAAGCACGATTTTATCGAGTTATCGAATTTGATATAGTTACGAATTATGAGACTGAACCCATTGCGCATGTACCCGCACTGTCAAACTCATCTTAAGGTACGTCGGAGATACACGCTGGGTTTCTGAGTAAGACAGTCGACGTCGATCTATGGTCCGTAATCCAGCCCAATCCTCCAAAACTTATGTTTATTTTTACAAAAGTGACAAGTTTTATTTTCATCTAAATTATATATTATATTACTCATAGTATTATTCCATTTTTTTTTTTTTATTATTTAGGTACGAATACGATTCTGAGCTCTTGCTATCAGAGTCACCTTTTAAATCAACCATTAAAAAAAATTTTGTAGTTTTTTGTTTCAAAAATCGAAATTTTTTATACTGGTAATTATGTTTTCATAATAAAAATGGATTGGACTATATGGACTGCTCGATTATTATTTGTTTTAAAATTTTATTTTTAATATATTAAAAAAAAAATTGCGAATACCTTGCTATTTCTTCATTTGGTGTATTTCTAGGAAACTTTTTACGATACATTCGCAAGAAGTTTATGAAGGGATGAACGCTGATTCGTACCCAGTCCCTTGTACGCAAATTATTCTTCTTCTTAGTTATGATATTCTTCTTTCTAGTGAAGATGTTCCTCCTCACTAATTTCTGTCCTAATCTGGCTCTGAATCCGCCTGGGCAACCAAGTCTTTTTTTAAAAATGATCCGCTTTTTCATGCAAGCATCTGAAGCCGAGACAAAATTGTCGCAGTCCATCTAGATATTGTAGGAATACAAAAAAATAGGTCTTATTACATGATTATTATAATAAATTGTGACACTCTCTAATAGCAACAAAACACCAAAACCAGGTACTTATTAGGACTATGTAATATTAGTGATATCAATAGGAGAGAGATCTCTCAACTCTCTCCTGATGATATCACTTGCTGTTCTGTTAGGAACGCCTTGTCTCAGCTCTTGTCTTTACACTAAGGTCTCCCTCGACCCATGGAGCCCTCAGACTCCTAGGATAGGTATTATAACTAGCAGCGGCCTATTTTGACCATTTATTTCACCAAATAAAACAGTCTATTACAAGTTTGTTTAACTGTTAGTGTTCACAATCGCGCGATGTGCTTTTAATGCGCGGCACTCTTCATAAAGTAAGAAAACAACAGTCCCAGTTAGTAATTGTTCTAATTTGTGCCATATTTTCTGAGAGGGATCTATTACTTCTGTGATTCACAAATTAAAACGAATCAAGAATGGACTGAGAAGTACAATTGCTTCAAGAAAGAGCATTTCAGTGATGATTGAACCTGATATGATTAAATTGACTTTTAGCAAATAATTCCTGATATTTTTAATTTTTAAAAAATAAGAAAAGTACTTATTTTAAATGTTTGTTTTTTCTTTTTAATGTTTGTCACTTTTCAAATATAAATTAATGATATTAGTTAACCATTTTTAATCTGAAGGGCCTCTATATTTTTTAGAGATCTCAATTGGATAGAGACGGCTCTGGTCATCAATAAAGCCACAACTGTCACCTGTCTGACAATTCGCTGCCAAGGACTTCCTTACTAAAGTTTGGATTACTAGTTACTAAAGAGAGGATTGACAACAACTAATCAAAGAGTCAAAATGATGGTTGCTATCCATATTATTGCACGTGCAGATCATTTTTGGATTTAAAGTAAGATATCAATCCCATAAGCTCGAAAGATATAGAAACCCCGAATGGAGTTCTTGCCAGCTTTTGGTCGGACAGGTAACAGTTCATATTATCTGGGAAGTAATATAGAATTATATTCTTTAAATAACGCTGTCAATTAAAGATTAAACTTTTAAAATATTTTCAGAAAATTCTGTGACTTGATTTTTATACCATAATAACAAATATGTCTATTCTCGTTTCTGAAAACGATACAATTTTTAAGCTACATTTTTCTGAATTTTGAGTTTGGGCATCTTTTTATGTAGCTCCTAGCAAGGACGTATCTAGGATCAAAAGTTTGTGCAAAAATACTGATTTATGTTTTTGTAAAAAAAAAATTAAAGGTCGTTCATACTACACAAAGTTTCATTGTCGATTAAACTTTTCGCGATAGAAGGACGGCGCCCAGTGTTATATTCACAGTACAAAAGCCCAAGAGGAGAAAAAAGGCAGTTATCTCACCCCAATTTTTTATTACTTTAATGAAAACTATGTATAATTACTAGTCAAAATTGATGAGTCTGCCAAGTATAGGAAGGGGGAATAAAAAATGGCGGCTGTTTCAAAGCGATAAAAAAAACTAATTTTTCATTCGAATCTCTATATCTCAAAAAGTAGGAACAACACAAGAAAACCTAAGAGAACGTCTTTTAAAGAAGAGCAAATTTGTTAAAATATGACCCATAATAGAGTTATTTACGTTTAATATTTTTCGAGTTATAGTTTTTTAAAAAGCAACATTTCGTAAAAATGTTGTATGGGACGTCCTGAAAGATCAGTAGTTAGTGAATTTATTTTGAAAAATCTATTATCAGCACTAAAATTAAAGCTAGTTTAATTAACTAAAAAGTATCTTATGATGTTTATCTTCGTAGGAGTAATAGCTTACATGAAATTTGCTAAAATAAATTGATTTATAGTTGTTCGGACAAATTTTCATATGCCAAATTTATATTCATATGTGAATATCATAAAAAATACTACCCCTACGAAGATAAGTGTCATAAACTACTTTATAGCAAGTTAAATTTACTTTATTTTGAATGTTGGCAGACATATGTGCGTCCTATGGATCTAGAGATATATTTTTTCAAAAATCCAACATTTTATACGAACAACTAGAAATTAACATTTTGTGAGTCTATTTTGTCAAATATCATAAAAACTACTACTCCGACAAAGATAAATATAATAAACTATTTTGTAGTAAATTAAACTTGCTTTAATTTGAGCGCTGGCAAACATCTGTACGTCCAATGGTTTCTGAAATGAAGTTTTTTATAAATCAAACTTATTGTCCGAACAACTATAAATCAATTTATTTTAGGAAATATCATGAAAACTACTATTCCTACGAAGATAAAGGTCATAAACTTCTTTATAGTCCATTAAACTAGCTTTAATATGAGTGCTGATAGACATCTGTACATCTCATAATTCCTGAGATATAGATTCTCAAAATAAATTCGCTAACTACTAATCTTTCAGATTTTTAAGAAATTTTACTATTTAAAAAGCTATATCTCGAGAACTATTGGACGTAAATTGCTTTTTTAGGGCTAATATTTCAGCAAATTTACTCTTCTTTAAATAATGTTCTCTTATATTTTCTAGCGTTGGTAGTTTTTAAGAAATAAAAGCTCCGAATGAAAAATTAAGGTTTTGAAACAGCCGCCATTTTTATTCCCCCTACCTATACCTGGCGGAATCATTAATTTTGACTAGTAATTATACATAGTTTTCAATAAAATAATCAAAAATTAGGGTGAGATAACTGCCTTTTTTTCTTCCCGGCTCTTGTACTATCACCTTAGTCCCGTTGCCTAAGGCTGATCCGGAGGTTGCAAGTATTATAGTTGCATTGTGGTCAGCGTTTATGGAGACTTTTAATTAAAAAAGAAGAAAAGAGTGTATGTGGGTCAGGAATTGGTTGAAGAATCCACCTACCCATCATAATCTACTTCGTGAACTGAGCTTAGAACCTACACTTTATCGCGGTGCACGTGGTAAAAGCTTTTGACAGAGGGAAGAATTTTTGCTTAAACATCTGTCAGCCTCCTCAGACTGCGCTCTCTTATAAAAAAAAAATTGACGTTCTGTAAGCATTTTCTAACAATTTGGAAAAGGTTTGAATGGTCCCCAAAGTTACGAATACCCCTATTTTCGCGCAATACTTCTCTTCCCATATTTTGTGCATATTTTTTCCAGTGCAAGGCCACTTGAGTTCCTAAGAAGGGATTTAAGAGAAATGTCCATCCCGATTTAATTCTAGAATTTTGATTCAGACTTATTTCGGTTCATATCTGTTTACTATTCAAAATATATATACGGTGGTTATCACCTAGCTTTACTGCAATTCATGTTAAGATGGTAAATTCCAGAAATGATTTATTAATAATTACATAATTTAAATATTTAAGATATAAAATATACCTGGATCCTATTTGAACTCCAATCTGATGGCTGCAAATTGTCTATTAGAGAATCTATCTCATGACGATCTTTGGGTGCCTAAAAAAAAACAAATACAGTTTTCTATATGGTACAGCGTTGAAGGGTTCAAAGGGAACCTTCTAGTCCGATTCATAAAGAGTGTTAAAAATACAGAAAAGCAAATGTCGAATTTTGCTAAGAACCTATATAGCATAGTTTAAATTAATAAAATAAAAATAGAATGTATATAAACTAGAAAAAAATAACTTTAAAAATTATTAAATAAAAGGAATGATGTTTTAAATAAACCTGATATAATTTTTTTTTTTAAATTTAGTAAACTGAATTCAGTATAAACATAGGGTAGGGTCATTAGCAACATAAAATAAAAAGTGTCTGTAATGTTTCTTATCCTCTTGAAGGAAAGTTGAAAAAACGCCCGCCTGCTGGTTGTGATAAAATGTATACTCACTAAGCTACTTTTTTTTTTTTTTTCCGAACCCTCTAAAACAGAAATAAAAAGTGAATTAGTAAGTGCAGTTAACTAAGCTACTAATCCCGCACAGGGAGATAAATACAACGCGAGCCTATCTAGAACTGTGCACAACAACTCTGAGGTATTTACCTCTTTCGAATACTCAATTTTCTTATTTTATCAATAAAATTTGATTAAATGTAATAAAATTAACTATTAAAAATATGTTGGCAGCTAAGTCTAAATTTATTAATTTATCGTTCAGACCATTTGTAACTTAAAATAATTTAATTAGTACCAGGGGCGGATCCGAAGGTAGTTTTGGGGGCGGGAGAGGAAGGAGGGACTATCGGAGTGTCCTCAGAATTTGGGATGTTGTTAAAGCAGACAGGGTTTGTGGTATATATTTTGTAGAATGTATAAAAAAACCGATTTATCACTATCCTTGACTCTTTAAAATCTATTATTTTAATAGATTGACTTAGGTAGTCACTAACTAACTAGAAGCACCTGTCTGTATCTGATCATTGTTACTACTACATTACATTTGTTATATATTACAGTCTCTACATAATAGTTCATGATTTTTTTTTTTTTTTTGGATAGATAGATTTATTTATT